>NC_062295.1:15470000-15743625 GCF_902655055.1 Lutra lutra | reverse complement strand
GAGCCCAACATGGGCTTGATCTCACAACCCTGATATCAAGACCCAAGCTGAAATCAAGAGTTGGACGCTTAACCGATTGAGTCACCCAGGCACCCCATACCTCCTTTTAAAGCATAGAATATCCCAAGTTTGGATTACTTATGAGTAATTAATCAAGAGCAATTATTAAGAGTTTTATATCTATGTGTTTTAGGACAATGTACATGACTTTTATTACATAATGTGAGATATAAGCATCTTTTATTATGTTATAAAGCAAGAGATTTAATAAGAGACAGGAAAAAAAAGCACAGAACACCAATCTTTAGGGAACAAATTTATTTTGCTTTTTCTGAAAGTATCAGGAACTATGAAAAATAAGCTAAATATCTGGCCATACCAAAAGCAGAATACAAGTAAAAACATTTAGAAATCATGTGTGACTTTACACAAACATGTTTCAAGATACTAAGTATAACACTCCTTCCTCCACAAAGCAAAACAAGTTTATTAAACCACAATACTGAAGTTTTTTTTAACTGACATAACTTAAAAAAAAAAAAAAGAAAAGAAAAAAAAGAAACCATTCAATTCCCATCCTGGAAATTTGTCATTTATAAAACAATATCCTCAAATGTCAGCGACAATAAAGTTGGAAAACCTTTCACATATCAATAAAGGGATTTGGATTCCAACAGAACACAGTGCTTTAGAACTGGAGAAGAAGAGCTTTTGTCGCACTCAGTCTTACCAAATACAAATAAATATAAGGAGATTAAAAACGAACTACTAAGCAAAATCTTTCTGTAGAGTAGCAGCTTAAACAAAGTAAAAGGAATCCAGTTCTGCAGTTAGCCGTTCTAAAAGCATATGGCCACTTTTATTCCCTAAGTCCCAGAGTCTTGCACTATCAAAATAAAACGATCTTTTTCTTGGAATAAGTCCAATGAAGGCACCAAAATCCTATCCTCCATGTTCACACAAATGACACTTAAAATGCTCTTATCATCCTTCCGAGATGACCTCAACCTATTAAGAGTTAACACTTTAAATATCGAAGCTCTAGAAGGACACTCCAGCCTCATCTGCATTAACCAAGGTCGAGTCTGTACAGAAATCAGCCTTTACCCCTCCCAAATCCTTCTAGTCTGGACCACTAGTTTAGGAGGATAAAAATACATTCCCATATTCCCTAGCCATTAAATAAACACAGACATTGGTGCAGGAAGACTCAACATTTATAATACTACTGAACTGTTTCAAACTTAATAAACCCATCTCCAAAAGTTAATTTCACAGCCTCTTACTATTTATTCATAATCTGGACTTAGTATGCAGCCCTCTTTGGTGTCTGTCTCTTCCAGTGTTTTTCAGTAATTTTACGCTAGAGGAAACCTTGAAAAATCTTCCAAATTAAGGGAACCCTCATGGCATGAGAGTATGAGCAGTAAGTTAAGGATACTCTGATTTCACAAAAACCCAGAACTATCAGACTATGATTCACAGAGTTCTTTTTCTTCTGGAAAAATCTCAGGCTGAGATTCAGAGAAGAGGTTCTTCCCTCAGTTTTAGGAAAAGGAGAGAAAATGCTATTTAATTAGGTTTTGCAGTTCTTCATGGAGAGTTTTGGTTAAGGGTCCAGACTTGTTACTATCTTTTCTTCATTCTCATACCCAACTGGCTGTGGAAACATTTCAAGAGTTCCTTTGGCAGAGTGATAGTTCCGAAGAGTCTGTTTCTTTTTAATCTGAGAATCTTATCACTTTCAAGAAAATACATTTTCTCCAGGACCTTGCAGAAACTTGTTTCATTTGTTCATGTGATGAAAAATGTCCATTGAACAGACTAGTTTCTATAGCCATACTTGGGCTTCTGAGCACTCAAAAAAAATCTGGCCTAATATCTCCTTGTATGTACTCTGGCAATTCACCTTTCAACTCAAACATGCTGTTGAGAACTCTTCCTCTGACAAGCCACTGGATTTCTGTACGTAGATTTATGTGCTCTCTGTTCAGACTTTAGTTTTTTTTTTTTTTTAAACATTCTTATATAAATGGGTCTTTAATAATAATTTCTGCAGCATTATCCAGAACTTTCATTTCATCTCCAAGTGTTTTATATCAGCAGCTCTCTGTGAAGAAAGCCATGTGCTATAACATCAATGTCGGGATTTTACCAAAATGAGCAAAACTGATGAGCACCCGAAGTAAAGATGACAGACTTTCAGCCTTCAGATATGAAGACCCATTAAATTTATACTGCCTTTGTTTTGAGAGGCTCCTCATAGCAGAAAAAGCTTTCTTGAATTTCATCATCATTTACCAATCTTACCAAAGCTATAGTATGACAAATATTTGTGAAATCCATTGACTTATCAACCCAGATAGAGAAGCTGCTGCTTTTCAGTTAATTTTTTAGCATCAGGTGACATAGTTAATTTAATAAACTGAAAGTGAAGGTTTTTCAATTTTTTGTACTGCTTCTTACTCTAGCATTTTAACATTATGTTGAGATTAGATTCTTTTTTTTTTTAATATTTTATTTATTTATTCGACAGGCAGAGATCACAAATAGGCCAAGAGGCAGGCAGAGAGAGAGAGAGAGGGAAGCAAGCTTCTTGCTGAGCAGAGAGCCCGATGCGGGACTCGATCCCAGGACCCTGAGATCATGACCCAGCCGAAGGCAGCGGCCTAACCCACTGAGCCACCCAGGTGCCCCTTGAGATTAGATTCTTACCAACTATGTGAATTTTCTTTTCTTGGTATAAGTGCTGTTACTAAATAATTTGCTTCTTAGACCTTTCACTGAATGTGATTTTTATTTAAGATTTTATTTTTAAGTAATCTCTACATCCAACATGGAGCTTGAATGTATCACCCTGAGAATCAACAGTCTCATGCTGTATGGACTGAGCCAGCCAGGGTGCCCCTGAATGTTTTTTTTTTTAAACAAAAGTTTACTGTTTGGATATTCCAGATGCCATTAAAATAACAAACATTTTTACTCATCAAATGGTTCTGACTTACAGTTACAACTGCTGGAGAAATGCTAGGTTTGTAAGTTGCATTCCACTGACAATACATAATGCAATAGAACAGCTTGGATTTAAGTCTATATAAGACCACTAAAAAGTAGCTTTCACTATAAAAAAAGAATTTGTGTCTCTTGTTCCACTGCCATACTGAAGAAACTCAGAACACTAATTCTTCATCACTAACCTTAGCAGAAATGTCTGTAATTCTATGCCTAAAATGGTCCTCTTCTATCTCACACCATGTCTTCAAAAATTACAGCACTGGACCATCATATTTGTAACAAATGTTCATAAAATGTAAAAACTGACCTAAGTAACAGAATCACAAAAAGATAGAAAAAACTTCACAAAAACAATTCACTTCTAAACCTTTAAGACCCATGTTTTTGCAATGTTTACAACAAAAGTAGGAAGGGACAGCTGAGTTGCAACACATAAAAATTCCTTCCTTAAATGAAAATTTCCCTATGACTTCTCTTTTACAGAGTTTGTTTGCTCCCCTAAGTCAGATGCCAGCACAGAAGGGGAGGCTGGGGAAGATAATCAGGAGGGAGAAGCCAACACTATCTTCCTTCCACCCTCCCCTCCACGGAAGTGTTCATCATTATCCATAGCCTCTCCTAGCTCAACCAAATACATACAGGCCTAACTGCACACTGGCATAGGGGGTTCAAAAGATCTCCAACAGAACCATTAATGGGGTTTCTCAATCACCGTTCAGTATTATGAGTTCAGCATTATGCAGCGCACAAAGGTCAAAAACAATGTATTCTCAGTCATACTTTTATATGGAATCCTAGCACTATCTCACCGAACGCCACCTGGGAAACCCACCTGCAACACCAAAGGAGGTTTTTTTATCCTTATGAGAGGTCATTTTCATTTGACTCAGATCTTTCTGTGACTTGACTTTCAAGTTCAGGTTTAGCTCCTCCCTCGTTCACCACTTGTGTCTCAGATCTTGGTTTTCTCTGCCCCAGTTCCTCATTATTTTCTGTTACCACCTGCTGGTTATTTTTTCCTTCTGCTGGATCATGTTGATTTGATGTGTTACCAGATTCCAATTTAGCTTCTTTCCCATTTCCTGCTTGCACTGACTGCTTTGGGTTAAGTTGTGATGGGTCCTTAGCACTCTTTACCACCTCCTGGAGATTATACTTTCTGAACAACATATAATCTTTCACAACACTCAGGCAACAGACAGCTTTAATGATTTCTACTACCACCGTGTACTGCGGATTAGTGAGATCCACTTTATTTTCCGAATTGAGGCTGCCTACTATTCCTGTAACAAAAAGAAGAGGAAAACAGAGGGAGAGGGATACCATGAAGCTTGACAGATACAAATACAATCTTTCATCTTTCTGTTTGGGACTTGTTAAACCAATTTATATACAGTCTACTCTTATACATGGTCCCCAGTCAAATTCTGTGAATTCTGGGCTCCTGGGTGGCCCAGGTCATGATCTCGGTGTCCTGGAATCAAGCACCATTATTGGGTTCTCTGCTCAGTGGGGAGTCTGCTTGTCTCCCTTTCCTCCCACCCCAGCTCATGCTCTCTCACACTCTCTAATGAGTAAATAAATCTTTACAAAAAGAAATGCTGTGAACCCTTTCAATAAATAAATACAAATGGAATCCCAAGACATTAACTAGAGTCCTTTTTTTCCAAAGAAAATTAAATCTTGATTTGGAAGATTTCCTCTATACCTACCAGAAAGTCTCATAACCAACATATTGAAATCTGTTAGGTCTGATATTATTTTAAGGACTTTTTTTTTTTTTAATAGTCTCTGCCCCCAATATGTGGCTTGAACTCACAACCCTGGGATCAAGAGTCACATGCTCTACTGGCTAAGCCAGGCATGTACCCCTATTTTTTCTTTTTAAGATTTTTATTTATTTGACAGAGAGAGATATCACAAGTAGGCAGAGAGGCAGGCAGGGCAGGGGGAGGGGAACAGGCTCCCCGCTGAGTGGAGAGCCCAATGTGGGGCTCAATCCCAGGACCCTGAGATCATGGCCTGAGCCAAAGGCAGAGGCTTAACCCTCTGAATCACCCAGGTGCCCCCAGGTACTCCTATTTTAAAGACATTTTAATATACTTCTTTTATACTAAAAAATATAAGCCTTAAGTTGTAAAAAAAAAAAAAAAATTTAATAAAATCAAGAACAAGTATTTAGTATTACATACTAATGTAAAATCACTAAGAAAAACATACCTGTCAATTCTTTGATAACTTCGTCTCTATTCATATGACTGTTATTTCGAGATTTATATACAATCTGAAATGTCCCTTTGTTTGGAGCTTTAAACCAGGGTTCCAAAAAATGTTTCTGCCTATTTTTTCATATCTTCTAAGAAAGCCTGCATGAGCCTGAAATGGGTAACATACGTAGAATAACCCTGAGTCTCATCTTCTTGGTTTGTACATATTCTGGGAGAATATGATGTACCAATTTCTCAGGTTCTAAAAGAAAAAAGAAAAAAAGCACAAAGCACACAAGTAAGTTAGGAATAAAAACTCTCAGACATTTTAAAAGCTCTTGAAATTGATGAATTCTTCATTGGCAGTGACCTATGTCAACAGTATAATAGAAGAAATTATCATAATGAATGTTAAATAAGTCTAATCAATATTTTTTCCAACTTTCTTCACTGCCTATACCGATTATTACTATATCTAATATGTTAACTCTTTTTTTAAAGGTTTTTGGTTTTTTTTTTGAGAGAGAGAGAAAATGAGAGAGAAAGAGAGCATGAGAAGTGGGAGGGTCAAAGGGAGAAGCAGACTCCCTGCCGAGCAGAGAGCCCGATGCAGGACTCGATCCTGGGACTCCAGGATCATGACCTGAGCCAAAGGCAATCGCTTAGCCAACTGAGCCATCCAGGCGCCCTAATATGTTAACTCTTCAGCATTGTTACCGCTTTCACTAAAAACAACTGTTCATGAAGACACTGGAGCTAACATTTTTGTTATGTCTCATTGTCCAAAACCCTACTGTTTTCCTGCAACAATAGCAACTACAATGTAACATTATTAAATAGTACACTCTTTTACAAAACAAAATCTGCAAGTCATTTTAAAGGATTAATTTATCCATTAGTTAAGTCTGGACAATAATCTAGATCTCAGAACTCAGAGAAGCCCCCAAGCCATGAATTACACATGATCATGATATGGTCCTTAGGCCATCCTCACTACCTACAAGTCTGTTTGGGGCTACTGAGTGTTTTTAATACTTTTAAATTAGTTAACTGCATTAAAAAATCTAGGAACTTCTCCAGATTTTCAACTTCTTTTGAGAAACCAGAAGATCTGGCCCTATAGGCTTACATTCCAAATTGGCTGGCACTGAAGAGCAGCTGCTCCTCTTAAACAGAATATGTACTCTTGTTTCACCTAAAGTTACATACAAAGAAAGTGGTAAAGCCAGGTTTCCACTCCTAAGCCAATGTGATGTTCACCACCCCATCTGACTCTTCCATATGTCTAGTGCTAGAACAGTGTTGAAAAGATCAGTCAAATAATTAACTGAGCCATAACCATGAAGCCATTTTGTAGGCAGTGTTCTAAGGCAAGGAGATGTCCAGATATTATAGGCTCAATACTCTTAAGATTTATTAGTCATACGTACCTATTCCAAGTGTCCTGATGAAGACTACATTATTTGCTCCACTCTCCACTAACTGGAATCTCCTTAGCTTCATCTCTGTAGATGCTTTAATGTCACCAACTTCTTTCTTCAAGGCAGCCTCCATGTCATCATCTTCTCCCTCACTTCCAGAGGGCTGCTGATCTTTGTCCGTAAACTGCATGAAACAAATGAGCAGAAATGCAAAAAGAGTTCATGTTAAAAGCTACAATTAACTACCTATGTGAAATTTCCAATGGCAGACAGGTCAATACGACAATAAAGCTTTTTATTAAGAAACTGACATCGCAGGTGCCTGGACAATAATTAGTTGGTTAAGCGACAGCCTTTGGCTCAGGTCATGATCCTGAAGTCCCAGGATCGAGACCCACATCGGGCTCTCTGCTCAGCAGGGAGTCTGCTTCTTCCACTGACCTCCTCTCCTCTCATTATCTCTCCCTCTCTCCCTCTCAAATAAATAAATAAAATCTTAAAAAAAAAAAGAAAAGAAAAACTGACATCGCTCTCTGCAAAATGTGGAGGAAAAAAGGAGTTCCCTCAGAGTGGGACACATATAATTTGAAAATGCTTTGAAAATATCTTAACTTTCTGGGACACAGGGTAACATGCTCACCAGATGAATTCATTCAAGATAGACCTTAATTCCATCACCGGATACCTTGCGCCTAATAAGACATTCTCCTTTTGGTGAGATTACGACGAGCAAGTAGAAGGCAGAGGACAAAACCCAACCTGACACCTTACAAACCCCAGTCCCCTCCCAGGTGGGATATGTGTGACATTCCTCAGGCACCCCTGGCTGCCCTAATGCTAAGGGAGGGAAAACAAAGGGTTAATGAATAGAAATCACAGTCCTGCAGGACAAGAGTTTCCCTCATCTTACAAATGTTTTAGTGATTACCAGGGAGGCAAAAAAAAAAAAAAAGCATTCTTATCAATAACCTAACTTCCAGATGGAAACTCCCAAATATCTTACTGTTAATGCTTTAGTAGAGGGGAAAAAACCACCCTAACTTGATAATGGCAAAGATTCTAATATCCTGTTGGTCCTCTTTAACATCCAAAAGTTCTTCTGAAAACCTCCCTTTTCCTTTACCTCCCCCAACTACCAAGTATATAATCAGTCACACCTCACAACCCCTGTGCAGCAGCTCTTTCTGCCCACAGGTCCTGACCGGGTGCTTTAAGAAAGCCACCATTTTGCACCAAAGACCTCTCGAGAATTCTTTCTTGGGCCTCAGCTCTGGCCCTCACCTACATTCAAAAACTACATCAATTAGACCAAACAGGGCATAAAAAGCCCTTATATTCTACTAAGGAACAGGGAACAGAGTCAAGAATTCGCTCAAGGTACCAGTGTAGACAGGACACTCATTTCTTGCCCAGTTCTCTGCCCCACCATTATTAGTTTGCCAGACAAGCACTAGTAATAATTATACACATTTATGGAAACTTTATTACCTGCCAGGATGTATTTTATATACATAAGCAACTTTTCAGTCAACATTAAGTACAGCTATCATTTTTCTTTATTTAGCTCAGCAAAATTAAATAATACACCCACGTCAAGCCCTAAACTAGTAAATCATGGACCTTGAATCAAATGCCCCCTGTATATCCTCCCTCTTTAAATCATTGAGGTGTTGTGTATGGTATCAGTCCTGATCCTAAGCTAGGAATATAATGATTTCCAAACTGTGATGGGGAAATTAGGTTTTAGGTGGTGTGAGGACAAAAGTTCTTACTTTTTAAATTGCATTTACACGCGCATTTTAAAATAACTAGCACTAGTGGGGCGCCTGGGTGGCTCAGTGGGTTAAAGCCTCTGCCTTCAGCTCAGGTCATGATCCCAGGGTTCTGGGATCGAGCCCCATATGGGGCTCTCTGCTCCGCAGGGAGCCTGCTTCCTCCTCTCTCTCTGCCTGCCTCTCTGCCTACTTGTGATTTCTATCTGTCAAATAAATAAATAAATAAAAAAATCTTTAAAAAAAAAAAAAAAAAAAAAAATAACTAGCACTAGTACTAAACCCACTATTTCAGAGACACTGCTCAGGACAAACATCATTACAACCATGGTGTAAAAGTGGTAAGATACGTCAGAAACTATGAGGACAAATTAGGTTTCCTTTATTAATTTGGACCGTTCACTTAACCAACTTGAGTTTCAGTGTCCTCATGAACATTACTCCACAAATCTACTGTAAGTAGTAAACGTTTGAGAGCTTCAGAAACACAACATTTCGTTGGGCCGCAGAAGCAACCTATAAATAGGAGCCACTATGATTACTAATGGGGGAGGAAGAAAACAAAACAAAACAAAACAAACAACAAAACAAAACCACCGAAAGCTGCAAGTTTTTCAAGCACACGACCCGGTTGGGGTCTGCAACCCAGATAAGGTAAAGAGGCGGCAGCACAGAGGCGGCCGCGCCCCTTCGCCAGCGCCGCCACAAAATGCGCGCACGCGTAGAAAATGCCGGCCTTGCAGCATTCCCTCGCTCCTCAAAGGCCGCTTGCCCTCTCTGGGGCCCGTACCTTTTCCGGCCCATACATGTCGTCGCCGTATTCGCTGAACAGGCTGTACACCTCCTCCACGCACTTGCCTTCGTTCATGTTGCAGTTAATGAGAATGCCCGGGTTCCAGCTGCCGGTACCCGCCGCCGTCGCAGGGCCGCGCCCGCTTGGCTTGCACATACTGAGCTTTGCCTTTGCGCTTTCCGCCGCTCGACTGAGGAGGCTGCTGGACCGGGGTCGCCATGGCGCGTGAGAACCTAGGCTAGCGAGAAACGTGTTTCTGGGCTATTCCCCGCTTCCTCACCTCTGCTGCCGAGAGCTGGTTTACATCACGTGTGCGCGCCGGCCTCCTCCTAGTCCCGCCTCCAAGTTTCAGTCGGTGCTTCGAGGGGTCCTAGAGCCGGTAGGTGGCAGGCTGTGGAGAGGTGGTGCGAGGCCCGCCTGTCGCCTGTCGCGAGGTTGACTGACACTTCTTACTGCTCTTCAGCCCACGCTCGGACTTTCCCGGAACGCGGCCTTCGGGTGGAGGCCGGTCTGTAAACTTACATGCTGGGCTTCCAGCTGGATGTAGATCGTGCTTGTAAAGAACGGTTTCGTTTTCCATTCATATTCACTGATTCATGCAGTTAGTATTTATTAAGTACCTATGTACTACTTAAGGACCTAAGTACTCAATTTGGCAGAGCAAGACACATTTCATACACATCTTGCCCTTCTAGGCCAATGCTTCTTAGAAGTCACTGGAGCTTCCAAACCATCCTACTTATTTTTTGGTTCTGGTGAAATGTGCATAGTCAATAGACTTTAGTACTCCTGTTGAAGGACCCCCAGAGGCACAAAGGAAGGATACAAGTATAAGGAACTCCTAAGTCAGAGACCCGACTATCGGAATGAGAAATATAAACTACAGACAAACTTCTTGGCATTAAATTGTCACTGAAGGGACACTTTAACTTGTAAAATGTGTTTATATTCATACCCAAGATACTGTCCATATCAATTTCACACACTTTTGATTGACACTGATGTCATAGCAAGCATCATTTTGGTGAGTTACTGGTCCAAGTGCACTTGGTTTGGACAGGAAATCACATCCTCACTTCTGAACAAACCATGAAGAGCCAAAAGGGTTTGTCCTTTGTTGCCCTAGGAAGAATTAGCTAATCCAGTGACCCCAAAATGTGGAGTGGATGGTCGTAGAAAGTCAGAAATAGAGAACCTCGTAGTTATTGTAAGTCCTATATCTCTCAGATTGACATTCTTGTGACTCCCATGACAAAGTAATGCTGATATGAAATAATGGTCTAGAAATCCATATACATATAAAAGATGTTTTGCTAATAGTAAGGGAAAGATGAAATATATCTTGCTATTTTCTTTTCATTCTGTCCCCCAAAATGTTTAAGAATACTCATTAGTCTGGATAGGTAAGCAATCCCTTCATAGTTAACATGATAATATTCCTCATACCCTAAGGTCAGGAATCCAGATCCTTACTTCATGCAATTAAAAGTCAACTGGAACTTTATAAATCCCTTGTGTTGGTGTCCCACGTTCGACAGTGTATTGCTTTGGTGAGCAAAGGCAGGAGTACTGTGCATTTTACTGACCTAGGTATTTCAATCTCACATTCTGAGATTTAATTGTTATGTATGAAACAACAAAATACTAAGAGGAGGAAAAATAATTAGCCTGGTGTTGAACTTGATGATTAACTGGGGTTTTTCTCTTCACTATATGTATATGTAAATATGTATATATATGTATGTGTATAGTTGTGTATATACATATATGTATATATGTGTATATATATATACATATTCTTTGTATAACTTTATCTTCCCTTAGGTTCTTTCCTTAAATTACTAATATTAATAATTAATAATTCCTGATTAGCGCTAAGTGTTAACTGCCCTATTCCACACTGCAGAGTAGGACAAATGGAAAATACTCATTTCCCTTTCAGGGTGCCCCCTTCTGGCCAAATATGGAAGCGATTTCATAAGAAATGGAATCCTTGAGGAAGTGTTTTCCAATATGTCTTTATTTAATACTATTATTCTAGGGGGTGAAGGTAGAGAAATAACGAGATTCTATCACCAACAGGGGAAGACTGGGGTAGAACACGTACAAGGACCACCTAGGACTTCTTTCTCTTTATTTTTTTGTCTCCATTATGGTTGACATTTGTTGTTTTTGTTTGCTCAATAAATGAACCCCTTCCTTGGGGAGGAGGTGGAATCCATCATTGGATGAGTCTGAGTGGAAAGCAGGGCTCACCTTGTGTCATGGACACTTGAAATGTCAGGTATCCCTTCTTCCCACCCTGTAAGGTGAGCACATCACCTCAGCTTCATCAACTGGACACTTCTGTCTGGGACTGAGAATTGAAAGCAAATGTGGAAAGAGGCAGTGCCTGTTGATAATTCATCCCACCAATGGCAGTGGCATCCCAAATCCAGTATCAGCAGCTTTGCAGCCACTCCAGAGGTGATGGCAGTGCCAGACTTTCTAGAACATAGATTTAGTTCCAGCTTCCTAGCTCCTCCAGCCATCCTTGGCACCCTCAGCCTTCCCTATAATTCTCTCGGCTTCCCAAGAGTTTCCAATAAGTATGCCAGAATATGTTTCCAGCCTAAGTATGCCAGAATATGTTTCAATATTACTTACAACCAAGAATTTTGGCTTCTGTGTTTCACACTGCTTTCTCTGGTCTTTTTATCCATAACTTCTGCAGCTTCAGCAAATGCTCCCCATACCTGCAGCTACTTCTCAGACACAGAGTTGCCACCAGATTTGAGTTCATACAAATTCTAAAAGAGGTAATCTGATATTGCACAAGGGGCACTGATATAATAGTCACTAATCTTTGGTTCTATCCCCGAATCTTCCACTACTTCCAAAAATCTTGTCTTCATCTTATTTTTTTGCTTCCACCTAGATAATCAGCACAGCCTTTACTTTTCAGAATGGAGATTGCAGAGCACAGATAGATTTCTGGAGGTCCTCAGTTGATTCTGAAGAACAGTTTCATTATGCTGGCATTGCTGGTGGTATTTAGAGGCATAGAGCTGCCTGAAACTCATTTTTTTTTTCCATTCAACTTCAGTGCCTAGCATAGTGCCTGGTCCACAGTAAGTACTCAAAACATGCTATTGAACATTTGAACTCAACCCCAAAAAATGTTCAATAAAGAAAAAAGGTTAAGACTCATGCTATTAAGAAGGGAAGTATACCAAATCCAGATCCCATTAAGATCCCACCAGAGGAGGGAGAACAGAAACTAGGAATTAGGAAAGAAATTTCCCAGGCAATGCTGGAAACACATTTGTGTCAAGTTTCTATTTGTATGATCTTTCACCTTCTTTGGTTACCAGTCATGGTGAGTGGTCTGGTGTCTATCATTAGGCACCAAGGGCTCGGTGATGTGGCTTGTAATAGTTGAAGGAAGGAATGGAGGAATAGTTTAAGACATTCTAAATTCTCTTTCCCTTTCTCTTCCTAAGCTTAAAAGTTACTGCCATGTAATTTCTACTTGTATGTTGAGGACAGAATCCATCCTGGTCCCAAACACAGACAGCATATACTCATAGATTTTGTTCATGTTCTAACTGCACTATCCGTCCAGCATTACCTGCCTTATTCTCTTGATACCCAGCATTTTTCAGGAGATAGATGTCTTAACAATTTAACCCTGGCCACCTGCTGACTTGATTTCTCCACACCTGCCACCTTCAGAGTTGGTATTATGTATATGATCAAGAGCCCAAATTCTAAAGCCAAACCAGGTTCAAATCCCAGTTCTGCCATGTTCTGGCTGTGGGACTCCAAGCAAGTTACAAGTCAAATTTCCTCATTCGCTATTAAAAAAGAAGAAGAGGGTGCCTGGGTGGCTCAGTGGTTAAAGCCTCTGCCTTCAGCTCAGGTCACGATCTCAGGGTCCTGGGATCGAGCCCCACATTGGTCTCTCTGCTCAGCAGGGAGCCTGCTTCCCTTCCTCTCTCTCTGCCTGCCTCTCTGCCTACTTGTGATCTCTGTCTGTCAAATAAATAAATAAAATCTTTTAAAAAATAAAGAAGAAGAAGAAGAGGAAAAATGATTTATTTTTATTAGAGAGAGAGAGAGAGGTAGAGGGAAGAATCTCCAGCAGACTCCATGCTGACTGTGGAGCCCAACATGGGGCTCAATCTCATGAGCCTGAGATCATGACCTGAGCCCAAACCAAGAATCAGATGCTCAAGCGGCACCCCCCAAAACCAGGCGCACTCCCCCCAAATGTTTTAAATGGAGATAATAATAAAATAATAAATAAATAATAAATGGAGGTAATAATAAAATACCCATTTTCTAGGTTACTGGAAGAACAGAACTCAAGATCAGGCATGATAAGTGCTTAGTTCATAGTCACAGTTCAGTCAATGTGGACTTAAAAACAGCTGGTTTGGAGCACCTGGGTGGATCAGTGGGTTAAAGCCTCTGCCTTTGGCTCAGGTCATGATCTCAGGATCCTGGGATCGATCCCCACATCGGGTTCTCTGCTCAGCAGGGAGCCTGCTTCCTCCCTCTCTCTTTGCCTGCCTCTCTGCCTACTTGTGATTTCGGTCAAATAAATAAATAAAATCTTAAAAAAACCCAGCTGGTTTGGGGCTGAGCTGTGACTCACTGAGGTCTAGTATTTTTAGTATTAGTATCCATTCCCCAACCTAATCCCCTGAGTGTATTATTTGTTCCCTAATCTCTTATCTCAGTGTGTCACTTATTGAAAGTGAAATTTAATCTTTCTAGGAAGGAGGCTAGAAAGGAAATAAATTTTAAAAATAATATAGTGTGAAGTAAAATAGGATAAATACATAATACCTGCATGCCCTTACCTCTGCCAACTGGCTCCTGCCTCCCATTTGATTGAATGACACCCCATGCCTTTCACTGGCTCTGTGCCCACAGCACTTGCACCACACATGCATTTTCCTCACACCCACAGTTGGACAGGAAACATGCCCAACAGCCTGAGCCCCAGATTACAGCCTGACTCTGAAGCCATTTGAACTTGGGTCTTTCCATGGGGAAGCCACGTTTGGTTTGGCTCTTTGTTCCTACCCACATCTTGGTTCAGCCTTGCTGGGTGTCCTGAACTCCTGACCCCAGCCACCCTCGATGTGCTTCATCCCACCACTGCTGGAGTCTAGCTGGACAGGTATGCTTCTCTAAGGCAAACTTGGCATTTTATGGACATAGGTTCTTGAGGGCAAAAGTGAATAAATCTTTTTCCCTCCAATTTTCTTCTCCAGTTTTATACCCTACACATGCATGAGTCTTTCTCCTTAAAACTTTTTCTGAGGATTCTTGGGTATTTCATTCCTACTGCTGAGATTTGGTTAAACAATCTATGTTTAAATTTAATTGTGTTACTATTTAGTTCTACTTCATTGACCACTTCTAGATCCTCCTCCTGCTCCTCTTACTTTCCACTGTAGTCAGTGCTCCTAAGAATGGATCCCTAATGGTGGAGTCTCAGACAGTTCAACAAATAAGAAATACCTCCATTTGGAACTGAAATCATCTATGAACTGCACACTCCACCAAGGCATAACACGAGCACTGGATAAAGTACTAATGCAAGAAATATAAATTTCAGAGTAGGTACAGTACATTTTAAGAGTCCAGGGTGACTGAGGGTTAAACGATTGTTCAGCACAGATGAGTAGTCAGGTTGAATCATTTATATTTAAATTAAAAGTTGGAGGAAAGTCAATGAGAATATGGCATTCAATGTACAGATGAACAGAGAGACAAACTGATTAAGAATATACATTGCGAGTCAGATTTTTTTTTTTCTTGAGAGAGAGAGCAAGTGAGAACAGGGAAGAGAAAGAAGCAGACTCCCTGCTGAGCAGGGAGCCTGACTCAGAGCTCTGATCCCAGGATTCTGGGATCATGGCCTAAGCTGAAGGCAGACACTTAACTGACTGAGCCATCCAGGCACCCCAAGAGAGCCAGACAGTCTTGTGTTTAAATACTGATCTACCACTTTCTAGATCTCTGACCTTGGGGCAAGTCGACTGCTCTAACCTCATATTCCTCATCTGTAAAATGGGACTAGCTATAATATATATCTTATAGGTCATTGTGAGTATTGAATAAAATAACACATGCTAATCATATATAGAAATATTCAATAAATGTCAGCTACTCCTTTTTTGTTGTGGCTGCTGCTAATTGGGAGGTTTGGGGAGGTTAATTTATAATCAAACAAGAGTTGAAGTGAAGACCCAGGCTTTTTTACTGGCCAGTTAGCTTTGAAGTGTCTCCAACCACCCCTTACTAATTTCCAGTACCCAAGAGAAGCCTTATTTTATCTAAATGTGTTAATATGGAAAGATGTACAAGAGACACTGGGAAATGAAGGGGAAAAAAGTAAGGATTGTGTACTATAAACCGATTCATGTTTTAAAAGGGAATATATATACATACACATACATACACACACATACATATGTGGGTGTACACATAATATAAACACAACATATATGTTTTAATCCTACATGTATATAAAAATGATACTTCATAAGACTTCAGGTGTTTCTTCACATTTCTCAACTAAAGCCCAAAGTTAAGAATTAAGAGGCATTAAGTCACTGCCCTTTCCATTCTAAAGAGAACTGTCAGAAGAGACTAAGTTAGGTAACTCTCTACGATTTGTGAAAAGGTGGCTCAAATTGTCCTGCTACTTTGACACCACTCTGCTTTGGGGCCTACATCCAAAGACTGGGGATGGGAGAGCAGAGAGTACTTCCACACCCTTTGCCGAGAGGAACAATAAGGAAATCCCTTATAAAGGTAGAAATTCCTGGAAGAAGACACTGGCATCACTTTCCTGGGACCATGTCCCCTTCTGCCTGGCCATTTCTGGAAATGAGCCAGAAAGAGAAATAGAGACACATGGCAGGGCACAGAGAGTGAGACGAGGTACAGAGACAAGAAAGGGAAAGCCTGCAGCCCAACACAGGGTGTTCTAAAGATGTGGGTCAAGTAGACTCCCTGAAGTTACCTGGGCTTGAACAGGTAGACCCAACAGGAGGTAAACCCTCCTGCCCTAGTCTTTTCTCCTTACCCCCAACAATAGAGTATGTAGAGCTTAGAAGAGGGAAGGGGAAAGATGTCTGGGAGACAGACATGCCACTTGTCTCTTTTCGAGGTGGTAGAGTGGGGGGGTGCAGAAGAGTGGCCAGTCCTCCTGCCCACTGCTGGTCCCCAGAAGCACAGAGCAAGCCTATGTTGGGCAGAAAAGAACAGGCACAATGTACATTTAGTTTGTGATTAACAGTTTTAAGTGGACAAACTTTTATAACTAAAAGTGATTGTTAATTGTGGGATCATGGCAAGAAGTCACTATTGGATAGAATAGGGATATTGGATACAGCAGGGGGAAAAGAGAAATTGGGAAGAAAAATAAAAGTTTTGATTTAAAACTTGTTTGAAAAACTAGTTACATATATATTCCACCCACTTCCCTACACACCCACACACCCCTTGTTTTGCAACACATTTGGTAACTACTTTATTCTCTTACTCTGTATCTTTTATTTTTATCCATATGCATGTATTATTTTTATATTAAAATAAACTGTTGCTTTCTTGATGTGGATGCTCACCAAAGTATTTCTCTTCCTCCTGGGTCCACAGCTAGGCCAATTTCTAGCCTAAATTCATATGAGATCCTCCACAACTGTCTCTCTCAGCTCTTTGCTCTGGCTCTTGCTCTGCTGTTTGTCAGTTGGTTGATTTCAAAGGATCCAGCACAGGTCCTATAGGAGGCCTGAGAGAGAGTGCAGTCCATGAATATGAGGGTCCTGAGTCACTGTGTGGAGGTTTGCTAGCCAGGAAATGAAGGACAGTATACCATAATTAAAGGGTCCATCCAACAAGAAGATCTAACCAAGGAGGTAAAGGATTTGTACTCTAAAAACTACAGAATACTTATGAAAGAAATTGAGGAAGACACAAAGAAATGGAAAAACATCCCATGCTCGTGGATTAGAAGAACAAATATTGTTAAAATGTCTATGCTACCTAAAGCAATCCACACAAATAAAGAAATCCCTATCAAAATACTACTGACATATTTCACAGAGCTGGAACAAATAATCCTAAAATATGTCTGGAATCAGAAAAGGCGCTGAATAGCCAGAGGAATAGTGAAAAAGAAAACCAAAGCTAGTGGCATCACAATTCTTGACTTTAAGCTGTACTGCAAAGCTGTAATCATCAAGACAGATTGGTACTGGCATAAAAACAGACACATAGTTCAGTGGATTAGAATACAGAACCCAGAAATGGACGCTCAACTCTATGGCCAACTCTTCTTCAACAAAGCAGGAAAAAATATCCAATGGGAAGACAGTCTCTTCAACAATGGTGTTGGGAAAATTAGACAGTCACGTGCAAAAAAATGAAACTGGACCATTTTCTTACACCATACACAAAAAAACCCTCAAAATGGATGAAAGACCTCAATGTGAGACAGGAACCCATCCAAATTCTAGAGGAGAACAGAGGCAGCAACCTCTTCGACCTCAGCTGCAGCAACTTCTTGCTAGACACATCTTCAAAGGCAAGGAAAAGGAAAGCAAATGTAAACTATTGGGACTTCATCAAGATAAAATCTTTTGCATAGGAAAGGGAACAGTCAACAAAACCAAAAGACCAAACAACAGAATGTGAGAATATATTTGCAAATATCTTTTCAGATAAAGGGCTAGTATCCAAAATCTATAAAGAACTTATCAAACTCAACACCCAAGAAGAAACAGAAAATAGAGTCAAGAAATGGACTAAAGACGTGAACAGACATTTCTCCAAAGAAGACATACAAATGGCCAACAGACACATGAAAAATGCTAACATCACTTGGCATGAGGGAACTACAAATCAAAACCATAATGAGATACCACCTCACATCTGTCAGAATTACTAAAATTAACAAGTCAGGAAGCAACAGATGTTGGCGAGGATATGGAGAAAAGGAAACCTTCTTATACTGCTGGTGGGAATGAAAACTGGTACAGCAACTCTGGAAAACAGTATGTAGGTTCCTCGAAAAGTAAAAAGTAGAGCTACTCTATGACCCAGCAATATCCTATGACCCAAAGGATACAAACATAGTGATCGGAAGTGGCACCTGCTCCCCAATGTTTATAGCAACAATGTCCACAATAGCTAAACTATGGAAAGAGCCCAGATGTCCATTGACAGAAGAATGGATAAAGAAGATGTGATTTCATATATAAATATGTAAATATATATATATGAATATTACTCAGCCATCAAAAAAAGGAATCTTACCATTTGCAATGACGTGGATGGAACCAGAGGGTATTATGTTGGGCAGAACAAGTCAATCAGAGAAAAATACCATATGATTTTGCTCATACATGAAATTTATGAAACAAAACAGAGGATCATAGGGGAAGGGAGGGGAAAATAGGGCAAAATCAGAGAGGGAGAAACACCATAAGAGACTTTTAACTATAGGAAACAAACTGAGGGTTGCTGGAGGAGGTGGGTGGGGGAATGGGGTAACTGGGTGATGGGCATTAAGGGGCTATGGTATTCAAAGAGCACAGGGTGTTACATGCAACTGATGAATCACTGAGGTTTACCTCTGAAACTAATAATATGCTATATGTTAATTAATTGAATTTAAATTTAAAAAATTGTATTGGTAAAAAAAAATGAAACAAGTAAAACTGTCCCTGTTTGCAGATTATATGATTATCTACATAGAAAATCCCAAATAATCAACAGCCAAAACTTCACTGAACCTAAAAGAGTCTAATAAATTCCTCATTTTGCTTAAGTGAATCTAAATTGGGTTTCTGTCACATGTAACTGAAAAAATTATTTATTTATTCATTTACCTATCAATTACTTATTGAATGCCTAAAATTTGTCAGTAAGTGTTCTAGACAACTGTTGTAACGCATCACAACAATGATGCATCAGCAAACAAAACAAATTTCTTACTCTTAAGGGTGGTGGTAAGAGATGTAAAAAGTTAAAACAGATTAAAGAGAAAAATTGAGGCGTGCTATTTTAGAAAATGTAGTAAGGGAAGACCTCTTTGATAGGATACCTCATAAAATGGCGATTTAGCCAAGAGGTATCTAAGGGAAGAGTGTTCCAGGCAGTGGAAAAAATCCCAAGGCTGGAACATGCGTGGTATGTTCAAAAAAGCAAGGGTGGCCCCAGCTGAGTAAGGGGAGGAGGAGCAGGTGATGGGTCAGAGAGAACCCTGTGCCAGATCACACAGTTCCTTGTAGTCAAGGTAAGGACTTGAGATTTTACCTGGAGTAAACTGGGAAGTACTGCAGGTTATGAGCAAAGGAGCAACCTGAGAGCATTTATGTTTAGTCCTGACCAGTTCAACAGGTAAACACAGGAACTGGTTCTCTCAGGTGTAGAACAACTCAAATGTGCCACTTAACTTCTTTCTTTTCTATTTCAAAACTCTTCTATGTCCTCTTCCATACTTTGTTCTTTCTTCCTTCTGAGATAAAACCTGCTCTACCCCTTCACAAGTCCAGACCCTCCAGCAACTCCATGGGCACTTCCCTTCCTGTGAATAAATTACTTTCCCAGTCCCCCCACCACCAGCAAAAGCTTGCAGTGTATTTAAATCATTAACTATGAATTGGAGGGTGGCAGGAGATTGCATAAACTTTGAGCATAATCTTAGGCCAGCACTCTGGCTCCTCCCTCTGGAATGTCTCCATCAATCCAGGAAAGGCCCTCTGGGTATGTCTGGCGTCTTCCAGTTGTCAGACTACTACTTCTCCCTCTTCTTTTGGCTACTGCCAGGACTAACACAGAAGCAAGAGTTCAAGTTTCAGTCCTGCTCTCCCAGGAAACTGGTCTTCCATCACCTCCAGCTTTGTTGGAATCCGTCACTTTAGTGAGTACTACCCTATCTGTCTCCTATGTAAGGTTTGCTGGTCTGGCATGCACACTTTTGAGCCAAGATAACAAAAAAGCAACCAAAAGCAACAGACCAAAAATGTTCTCATGGAAGTCTTAGGCAGCCCAAGTGTTTCTATCAGAATTTCTCAGCTGTTGTGTAAGTCTATCGAAGAGTATGTGCACACAAAAACTGTAAACATAGGGATGCCTGGGTGGCTCAGTGGGTTAAGCCCTCCTCTGCAATGATGTTTATATGATGTAGAGCTTGCATGTCAGATGAGACCACACATGCTTTCACACCCAACTGACCAGCAGTGGTACTTTCTTTCTCAGAAGTGTTTTCTGTGGCTCAGTGCAAACACCTGGACTCATATCTCAACTCTTTTACCTTCAAAGAATATTGGAAAGCTGGAAAATAGATGTTGTGAAGTGCTCAGATTAACAAAAAAAATTTTTGTTGAGGAGAAGGCAATCTTATTATCTCTGATCAGGACGATGCTGATATTTTCTTTTTGGTAGAACAGACTGGTTAGGCTCATTTTAAGCTCCAACTGACTGGTCAATTTTCTTTTCAATGTATATTTGAAGGATTCTAAATGTAGTGGAGGAAATAGTTTCAAAACTTCATCTTAACTGCACAATAATGGAAACAATTCAAATGACATCAGTAGGGGACTGGCTTAAGAAATTATGGTCCAGGGGCACCTGGGTGGCTCAGTGGGTTAAGCCTCTGCCTTCGGCTCAGGCCATGATCTCAGGGTCTTGGGATCGAGTCCCGCATGGGGCTCTCTGCTCGGCGGGGAGCCTGCTTCCTCCTCTCTCTCTCTCTCTCTCTCTCTCTGCCTGTCTCTCTGCCTACTTGTGATCTGTCTCTCTGTCAAATAAATAAAATCTTAAGAAAAATGAAATTACAGTACAGTTGTTCACTGGAATGCCATGCAGCTCTTTCAAAAAACAAAACATAAAAGAAAAACGAAAACAAAACAAAATGAGAAAGATCCTCATGTACTGACATGGACGGACCTTCAAGAATTTGTTATAAAAAAATTTTAAACTACAAGAACAGTGTAGTATTCTAGGCTACCTGTTGTGTCAAAGTGGTAAAGAAATAAGGATCTATAGTCATCTGCTGAAATACATGGAAAGAAATCCTAAAGAGATACATAGAACTAATCATAGTTCCTGGAGGGAGTGGGTTGGGAGGAAACTGGACAGCTGTGAGATGGGGGTGGGAGAGGGCATATTTTTTTTTAAGAGAGGGTGGAGGGCCAGATGGAGAGGGAGAGAGAGAATCTTAAGCAAGCTCAATGCCCAGTGTGGAGCCAGACATGGGCTGAACCTCACAACCCTGAGATCATGACTTGAGCCAAAATGAAGAGGCAGGCACTTAATAGACTGAGCAACCCAGGTGGGCGGACGGTGGTGGTGGTGGGGGGGGGGAATGGCGCAATTTTTTACTGTAATTTTTAACATTTGAACATTTAACATTTGAACTATTTGAAGACCTTCTCAAGAAAATTGAAAATAAAGAGAAAAAGTCACAACACTAAAAACATAGTTTTAAGAACTACTTAACTTCTTCCTTCAGTTGAAGGAGTCCTGACACTAATTCCGTAATATGGGAGATAACTTCCAAATGTGTGGGCTATAACTTGCCATCAAGTTTTATTTTATATTTACAAATATTTCAAAAAAGTCAAAAGAGGAATACTAATTCATGACATATGAAAATTTCATGAGGGGCACCTGGATGGCAAAGTTGGTTGAGCGTCCAACTCTTGGTTTGGGCTCAGGTCATGATCTCAGGGTTATGCGATCAAGCCCTGCATTAGGCTCCACCCTCAGTAGGGAGTCTGCTTGGGAGTCTCTATCTCCCTCTCCTACTGGCCCTCCCCCACTTGTGCTCTCTCTCTCTCTCTCTCAAATAAATAAATCTTTTAAAAAAGAAAATTGCATGAAGTTCAAGTTTTAATATCCATAAATGGGTTTTGTTTGGAACACAGCCATGCCCATTTAGTCATGTATTGTCTGTCAGTGGCTGCTATCTCAACCAGAGTTGAGGTAAACTGTTGCCACAGAGACCATATGGGGCACAAAGCCATATTTACTATCTGGACTTTTACAGAAAACGTTTTCTGATCCCTACTCCAGTGGGTGGGTAGTAATAGGCAAGACACCATGATAAGCACTTTGCATGCATTATCTCATTTAATCTTTGTGACAACTCTCTGATAGAGGTTCCCTGCTCAGTGGGAAGCCTGCTTCTCTCTCTCCCACTCCCTCCGCTTGTGTTCCCTCTCTCACTGCGTCTTTCTCTGTCAAATAAATAAATATTTTAAAAGTTATTTATTTATTTGAGAGAGAGAGTGAGCACAAGCAGGGGGAGGGGCAGAGGGAGAAGCAGACTTCCCACCGAGCAGGAGCCTGATGTGGGGCTCTATCCGGGACCCTGAGATCATGACCTGAGCCAAAGGCAGACGCTTAATGACTGAGCCATCCAGGTGCCCAAGAATGTACATTTCTCATTAGCTTCCAGGTGATGTTGATCTGCTGGCTCACAGATCACCTCTGGATCAGTGATTCTCAACCTTGATTGCACATTAGCATCCTCTGAGGAAATTTTTAAAAATATGATGCCCTGGCCCCACCCCTAGAGATTTTGATTTAATTGGTCTAAACCCCAGGCATTGGTATTAAAAAAAAAAAAAAAAAGCTTTCCTGGTGATTCAAATACACATCCAGAGTTGAGAATCACTGCTCTACTGAATCCTATTGAACTACAGTAAAGAGAACACTGAAATGGGAATCCACAGATATGAGTTCTAGTTCTCACTCTGACATGACCTATTGAAGTGAACCCCTCTCTGGGGTTCCATTTTCTTTCCGAAAAATGAGGAGCTCAAACCAAATGATCTCAGAGGACTCAAGCTCAGTGACTTGTCAGGTCATCACATAAAGATGTGGGAGGGTCAGAAGAAGTACCTAGATCTCCCAGTGCATTGGGTGCAGCAACATGATGCCTAAACACTAGGCCCATTTAGGATTAAACTTATGGATGATATCCATTATTTGGCAATGCATCAATACAGAAACTCTTCCACATAGCCATGCTGCCTTACATACTGCACAGCTAGAGCTGCAGTTAAAAATGACTTAATGATAGGGTGCTTGGGTGTCTCAGTCGGTTAAGTGTCGGCTTAGGTCAGGATCTTAGGGTTGTGAGATCCAGCCCTGCATTAGGCTCCATGAGTGAGGCCTGCTTAAGATTCTCTCTCTCCCTTCCCTCTGCCCCTCCCTCTATAAAAAAATGATTTAATGATTGTGAGAGTATTTCATTGTAGGAAATTTGGAAAATTACAGAAAGTATGAAGAAGAACCCTATCATCTCTAGAACCATGTTTTTAACAACCTAGTTTATGAGATCTCAGCCAGGTAAATGACATCATGATCAGATGAATTCCCACAGAAACAGGGAGGGCTAGGTGGCCTGGAAGGTCCTTCCCCACAAAAGTCCCAAAGGTTAAAGACCTATGATGACATCTCTGGTAAACGCAGCTCCAAGTCTGGACTCGAAGGTTGTGTGGGCTCCTATTGGGAGCATGGGAACTACAGCCTATAAACTAAACAATTTTTGACAGTTATTTCATGTCTAATTGGTACTAGGTTACTCTATTTCTTCACTTATGGATTATCCACTGTGGAAATTTCTCCTTAACATGTCTCTATAACTTTTGAAATGCAGGTGAAATATATTAGATATCTTTGCTTTCACTGGGAGTAACTGGGTGACTCAGATCTTTACTTCTTTCGAAATGCATATGGGAGACAATAGCATGCAGTACATAGTCAGGAAAATGGGCTGGGACTAGACAGCTCTAGGTTCAAATCCAGCTAGTGCCTTTGTTGTGTACTGAATGTTTGTGCCTCTCTCCAAATTCATATGTTGAAAACTTAACCCCCAAAATGTGATGGTATTTGGAGGTGGGGTCGTTGGGAGGTAATTAGGTTTAGATGAGGTCATAAGGTTGAGGCCCCAATGATGGGCTTAGTATCCTAATAGAAGAAGAAGAAAAACCAGAGCTCTCACTCTCTCTACCATGTGAGTACATAAAGAGAAAGTGGTCATCTGCAAGTCAGGAACAGAGCCCATACGGGGGAACTGAATTGGCTAGCACTTGATCTTGGACTTCCCAGATTCCAAAACTGTGAGAAATAAATGTTGTTTTGACCAGCCTGTCTATAGTATTTTCTTCTGGTGGCCAGAGGTCACTAAGACAGCCTCTTAGTAATTTTTTCTATCTGTAAACAGAGATGATAATATCCACTTCACAGAGTTACTCTGAAAATTTACTATAATTCATATGTAAGTAAACCACTGAGTACAGTGTTCAAAACATTGAGTGCACAGAAAATGGCACTTGTATGATGATTATAAATAATAATAATAATGTAAATTAGCTACTTTGTGGTATGGCTACCTTTAGGACAGAGACAAATGCATGTTCATTAGCTTGTCTTTTAGATGAACCGGTTTCTGTGGAAATCTTGAGTGCTAACACATCCAGCAAGACTGATGCTAGCTCTTGTCCTATGGAGATATTACTTCGTGCCAAGTGTTTTCAGTGCCTCACAATCCCTGGTTCTGTGAGAGTACTACATAAAGATTATAGAACGGTTCCACCTCAGAATTTTTCCGATTATGAATCTATGAAACAGGAATTCAGACTGGAGATTCCAGAGTATTTCAACTTTGCTAGAGAAGTCCTGGACAAATGGACCAATGTGGAAAAGGTCAGGAACAAGGGCCAGTCCAACTACAGTTTCTCAGATAGAAGTGATTTTGTCCCCAGGGCAAATGTCTGGAAAGAATTTTGGCCAGGGATGCTGCTATGTATCCTCTAATACACAGGACAGTCCCCCATAGCAAAAAATTATGTGGCTCAACATGTTAATAGTTTCATAGCTGAGAAAGCCTGGTTTATAAAAATGTATGATTATAGGTTAACTTCTTTTTTTTAAGATTTTATTTATTTATTTGACAGACAGAAATCACAAGTAGGCAGAGAGGCAGGCAGAGAGAGAGGGAGGAAGCAGGCTCCCTGCTGAGCAGAGAGCCCGATGTGGGGCTCAATCCCAGGACCCTGGGATCATGACCTGAGCCGAAGGCAGAGGCTTTAATCCACTGAGCCACTCAGGCACCCCTATAGGTTAACTTCTTAAAAATACCAAAAAGTAGTGGTATGAAGGTCAGAAATGGTCAGAAATGGTAGGGAATGAGGTATAGATATAGCAATGAGAGAACATAAAAGGATGCAAGAATTCTAACTTTTTGGAAAGAAAAACAGTCAGGCTAAATGAAAAATAACATGGCTCCTGACAGGGGTGCCTATGTGGCTCAGTGGGTTAAACCTCTGCCTTCAGCTCAGGTCATGGCCTCAGGGTCCTGGGATTGAGTCCTGGAATCAAGCCCTGCATCAGGCTATCCACTCAGTGGGGAGCCTGCTTCCCCCCACCCCTCCTTTGCCTACTTTTGATCTATCTCTCTGTCAAATAAATCAATAAAATCTTAAAAAAAAAAAAAAAAACCCTGGCTCCTGACAGCTCGAAATGAAGACCCCAGAGTTATTTCCAAATTTCCCCATGTGATTTAACTAAAGACCTACGAATTTTCTTCTGAGAAAATACTCCACTGAGTCAGTTAAAATAGAATTAAGCTGCATCAGGAGCTTTAAATCATCTGGTTTGCCTTTCCTCAGGCTGGAAAGAGACCTTCCAATCCAGCCTTCTGGTGGATAAATGGAAATGGAGAAGAAGTGAGATGGAGTTTTGAGGAACTGGGATCTTTGTCTAGGAAATTTGCCAATAAACTTACAGAAGCCTCTTCCCTGCAAAGAGGAGATAGAGTAATTGTGATTCTTCCCAAGATCCCCGAATGGTGGCTTGCAAATGTACCCTGTCTGAGAACAGGTTAGTAGTGTTTGAAATCTGATTACATTTAAAGTAGACTGGATGGGAGATCTACCAAAACTTTAAGTAATCATGAGACATTTATTTGTATAAATTATTTGAGGAACTGTATACAATATAGTATTCTTCTCAGGAAACTTAGAAATGTGTTGGAAACACACCATATCTTTTGACCTAAACTATGAGTTAGGTTTTTCATAATGAAATAGGTCTATTAACCAAATGCCAATCAACAATGGAATACCCTCATACCTACCACTGTTTTCCTTCTATAGACCCACTGTCATCTGAAACTCAATGCAGCCACAAACTCAAAGTTCTTGTTTCATGCCTTTATTTCTCTCATGGTTAATTGCCATTCATCTGGTGCCCAAAGCAAGCAGCTGCTACTCCTCCGTCCAAATCACTTCCTACATCTTGTAACTCTGACTTCCTACATGTCCCCAGAGTCCTCCTTCTTCTCCAATCACATTGCCATTGCTTTAGTTCACACATTTGGCATCTCCTGAATGGATCTACCCAAAAGTCTCCCTGTTTCTGATCTTGTGTGTGCCCACACCTTACTCCAATCCAATTCATCCTCCATAGCTAGCATTCTTTCTAGAATGCATATTTTATCCTGTCAATATGCTCCTTGGTGTTATTTAATAATTCTCCATTGCCTACTATGCAAAATCAGAACTTCTTTAGGTGTGTCATGAAAGGTTTGATCTCCTCTCTTCATTGTTTTCATACTCTCTGCTCCAGCCATATCAAATGGTTTCCTGTAAGGTTCATGATCTTTCTCTTTTCCTGGATTTTGTGCATACTATTTCCTGTGCTTGGAAAGCCTTTCCCTCACACCTAACCACCTGGACAACTTCTATTAGATTTTCAGGTCTCAACTCTAATGTCACTTCTCAGGCAACCCTACACTGGTGTCCCAATTCAGGTGCTTTCTTTTTTAACATCCCCTAGAAAACATGTATATGTTTCTATTTCAACCTGTACTGTAGTGTCTGAGTGTCGATTTGGAATAAATTTGTCATTCCCCTAGGACTATGTATGTTCCTAAAAGCCAATGACTAAGATAGTCATGTCTGTACCATCAATTACTGTCATATAGTAAACACTCGGTAAAATATTTGTTGAAGTAATTAATATCCCTACTGTTTCAATAAATAATCATATTGAGTAAACATTCTTAATTCATCATAATTACTTGCATTTGAGAGTTACATGTTCTCATATCACATGTACCGGTGAATTGTACACTAGAGTAGCAGAGCCCACTTTTAACAGGTTTTTTTTTTTTTTTTCTTGAAACAAAGTGATAGCTTTCATGAATGCTGCTTAAGCTCACTGTCTTAGTAAAGGGGCAACATGTTGGACTGCCATGACCAGAAATCCATTTATATTAGTTCAATAAGGAAAGAAAATTATGGAACATCTACTAAAGGATCTAAAGGGGACAAAAAGTACAGACAGAGCAACTGGCTTCTTTCTCCATTTCTTTTGCTTTGAAGCCATAAGGCCTCCTGTCTCTGTATCCCTTAAGCATCTGTTCCTTTGACGTCTTTCTAATAACACATGATTTCTTTGCTCCCCTTCATTTTCCCTGACATGTGGCTTGGTTTGCTACACAGATGCCTTAGCCCCTAACTCTGTATGTCTCAATCTACTCAGTCTCTTAAATCAAATACTTGAGTCAGAATCTGACTGGCATGGCTTGGGTTGGGCCAGTCAGATGTGGTCAGAGGCAGGTGCATCTGATACAAACATAGTTATTGGGGCTGCAGAAAGGAAGGCAGATTCTCTTGGAAGGGAGAATGAAAGGGAGACAGTAAATGGTAAATCTAATATACTAACAATGCTGAAAATAAGCATTATCTTACCATCTAGATGGATGGGTGGATAGGCTAGGCTTTCAAATCCTGTTGCCAAATTGAATCACAAAAGTTACTTTTTCCATCCACCAAACAAACTTCTGGGAAAACTTTGTCTTTTTATGTAGATCTGTTAACAGGGTGAGAAGGGACTACTAGTACCAGAATCTTTTGACCCTTCATGCAAATGTACATATTGGTAATATCATTTTGTACACCCTATATCAACATGGTAATAAGAGGCCTTCCCCAAGATTTACACTTGATCTTAGCCAAAAGGCCAAGAAGCGATGTCCCCCCACTAAGATTTTTTTAAAAAGATTTTATTCATTCATCTGATAGAGATCACAAGTAGGCAGAGAGGCAGGCAGAGAGAGAGGAAGGGAAGCAGACTCCCCACTGAGCAGAGAGCCTGATGCGGGGCTCGATCCCAGGACCCTGAGATCATGGCCTGAGCCAAAGGCAGAGGCTTTAACCCACTGAGCCACCCAAGTGCCCCCGCCACTAAGATTTAAAGTAACATTTTGTTCCCTGGCAAGACACTATTTAATGTTTCCCTAAATGACTAATTTGGACAGGAAGTAGTTTTAAGAGGTAAGACTTATCACTATTAATAGGTTCTTTAAAGATATATGAATAATGTATTAGCAGGAATTAATTATCTAAGGGTGATGTGTTTAAATAAAGCACTTCTGCTAGGCATGAAATGCTGGCAGTGGGCTTGTTCTTACAGAGTGCCTTTAAATTATAGAAAACTGTTAGGCCATGGTAGGCTAATTAATTATCCCCAGATGGATCATCTCTAAGGAATGACCTTGGAGTTGAAGGCTCATAAACAATGCTGCATTGCCTGATTAGAAAAGAAAGATATTCTGAAGAACTTTGGGTTTTGGTCCTGGTTGTCTATTTCCTGAAGATCTCCACTGGAGGGGACTGTCCTTCCCCAAAGGGAAAGACAAGCCAGTGTCAAGAGTCCAGGAATGAGCAGGTACATGTTCTTCAATCTTCCATTTCTGCTGTGATGCTGGGAAGAGTAAACACCACTGTGCAGTGCATAACTTCCACCCCTCTCTCTAGGGTCTGCACTTGAGAGTGGTAGAGCCCGAGATATAGATATGGATACATATAACTATAGATACAGATACAGATACATTCTTGAAATTCCAATATTCCTTTGAGAATATAATAGCTAAAATTTATTCAGCACTCTTTACACATTTTAACTCATTTACTCCTCATTAATCTTAATCAATCTTAATCTTAATTAATCAGAATCCCTATTATACAGATGTAGAACCTGAGACTCATGGAGATGAAGTGTCTTTTCCAAGGCCAACCTGTCAGACTGTTTGGCTGCAGGACAGACTCTTAACAATTATACTGCACTTACAGTGTAATTTACAGCAGGGAGAAGTAGAAGCACCAAAAAGATGAATGCCTCAATCCCTCCCTTTGGAAAGAAATCATAAAACATTTATGTACATTTTAAAAGGAGCTGGATTGAAGTAGTTACATGTACAGCTGTGGGGTCAGGCTACAGAGTTCAATCCCTGCACTGCCACTTTCTACTCCAGTGATCTTTGGCAAATTATTCATAGATTTTATGTTTTTTTTTTTTGTAGGGATTAAATAAGTTAAAACGTGCAAAGCACTTACACTAGCATCTGGCATTTAGCCAATAAATATTGGATAATATAACTCTTCAATCAAAACTGTCTTCAAAAAAAAAAAAAGAAAAAAAAACCCCTGTCTTTAAGCTGAATGTTATGAATGGTCTTCAGATGGAAGAAAATTAGCCAGCGTTTAACATGCTTTCATGTCGAGTCAAAAGGGATACAGATGTTGAGGTGCTTTGAAAGGCAAAAGCAGGGGCGCCTGGGTGGCTCAGTGGGTTAAAGCCTCTGCCTTCGGCTCAGGTCATGGTCTCAGGGTTCTGGGATCGAGCCCCACATCAGACTCTCTGCTCAGCGGGGAGCCTGCTTCCTCTTCTCTCTCACTCTGCCTGCCTCTCTGCCTACTTGTGATCTCTGTCTGTCAAATAAATAAATAAAATCTAAAAAAAAAAAAAAAAAAGCAAAAGCAGAATAATGAAAAGAAGGCAAATAGATACCTAGACTGGTAAACTGAATGGCAAACTCATTCTGAGACACCGAGAGGACACAGGAGCAATCTATAGTACAGTAACTTACATGATAAAGAAAATCCTTCCTTCTATATGTTGTTTTCTTCTGCTCCTTCAGGGACAGTTTTAATTCCAGGAACCACTCAGCTGACCCAGAAAGACATTCTCTACAGACTGCAATCTTTGAAAGCCAAGTGCATTTTTATCAATGAAGTTTTAGCCCCAGCAGTAGATGCTGTTGCATCTAAATGTGAAAATCTGCACTCCAAGCTAATTGTGTCTCAGAAACCCAAAGACTGGTGGGGGAACCTCAAGGAGATAATGAAGTGAGTAGCCATAGCTGTTATAGAACAGCTTCCCCAGAAAGAAATGCAATAATTGAAAAGGTATTCAACCCACAAGTGATCAGAAAAATGAAAATTAAAATGAGACAAAGGGAACAACTGGTGATTACTCCTGCACTAATAATCTGCAAAGCTCTGAGGCAGGCAGGAGCTTGGAGTGGTTTTTGTATGTTAGGATCTTGAAGGAAGCAGGCCCTGAGATAGAGATCAGTTGTGTAAGAAGTTTATTAAGGATTTGTCTTGGGGTCAACATCTATGAAAGAAGGGCAAGGACGGGGACTGAGCAAAAGAAGAAATTTATCTGCCACGCACTCCCAGAAAAACCTTCAGCTAATCCACTGGAACCTCTGGGGCTTGGATAGTCCTTCAAAGCTGTTCCAAGATAAAGCAAAAGGTCCTGGCCTTTATATACCATTACTGATCAGTAACTGAGTGTGTGCTTTCCCTAGAAGGAAGGGATGACCTTGAGCAAGGCAGCTCTCTTCAGCCAAAGCTATCTCTGAGTAGGGTTCCCAGCAGCTGGGAACTTACTCCCAGGGGAGTAAGTCCTTCGTTCCTGCAGCTGAATCCAGGAGGTGCATTCATAGCACCAACACAGAGCTGTTATTGTCACCCAGAGAAACTGATCATAATCAGTTCTCATGTGTAGGCTATATCATTTCCTTGCAGATACCAACACTTCAGGTTATAAATAAGAACACTTAATGTTAATGGATGCTATTATAAAACTAAGTTACACTGATGTTCAGTCCCTTCTGTGGAATGCTTCCAGGGGTCATTTAGCACTCTCGCTCAGTATTGGTTCTATCTTAGCTTTAGGTTCCCTCTCTAGAATGAGCTTCCCACCTTTACCCAAGGAATTGGGAGTATGTTTGCAACTACATACTTATTCCTACCTCCTCTAAAATAGCTAGCATTTACTGAGTTTTTACCAAAAGCCAGGTACTGTTCTAATTAAAAATGTTATACTTGCAACTTGGGTAACATTTATATGGCTTTGGTTATGTGCCAAAAACTGTTCCAAGCATTTCACATATATTAACTCATTTACATGTCACAATAACTTAAGAAGGGGTACTACAGTAATACACGTGAATAAGGCCAAATGCTAGGATTTAGCAGAGCTGAGTTTCAAACCCAGGGAGGCTGGCACCTGAGGCCACACTCCTAACTGCTACATTTACAGCCTCTAGTAGTGAAATTGGTATGATAACCCCACCTTAGGTTTCTATAGAAATGAGAGGTACACAGCTATAGGTACTATTTTTAAGGAAGAAATTATGGAATCATACACTAAATACTTAGTCTAGCTTCATTAGGCTTTTAAAACAACTTTTCTATAATTCTTGTAGCCTGGATGTTTCTTCCTTTTTTTTTTAAAGATATTTTATTTATTTATTTGACAGAAACACAGCGAGAGAAGGAACACAAGCAGGGGGAGTGGGAGAAGGAGAAGCAGGATTCCTGCTAAGCAGGGAGCCCAATGCGGGGCCCAATCCCAGGACCCTGGGACCATGACCTGAGCTGAGGGCAGACGCTTAACGACTGAGCCACCCAAGCACCCCTGGATGTTTCTAATTCTTTTTTTTATTACGATTTTATTTATTTATTTGACAGAGATCACAAATAGGCAGAGAGACGGGGGGGAAGCAGATTCCACACTGAGCAGAGAGCCCAATGTAGGGCTTGATTCCAGGACCCTGAGATCATGACCTGAACCAAAGGCAGAGGCTTTAATCCACTGAGCCTCCCAGGTGCACCTGGATGTTTCTAATTCTAATGTTTCATTCTCAGCCCAACACTCCTAGATAAGATACTATGCTTTTTAGGCACTGTATGTACAGAGCTTACCTCCTCTCAGTGCCCTAATGTATGAACTATTAGCAGCCCAGTTAACCATCAGATCTACATCCGATTCTTGAACAATGTGGGAATTCCCATCTTGCCTTATACCATCACCCATGACTTCTAATCACATACTCACTTCCTTAAAAAAAAATCACTTGAAAACATCCACAGTGAAGGGGAAGGGGCCGTTCTCACATAGTCTTGATTATAAGATCATAGATTCCTCATTCTGCTGATGGTATGATAAAACACTTGAGTTTGTTAAAATGCTTTAGCTCTTCTTTATCACATAGTAAAAAGCTATGAAACCAATTATAAGCCTATTATAAATGGGCTTTGATGACAAAATTTAGTTTAATTCCAGAAAGCACCTACGAAGATAGAGAAAGAGATGACTTTTACCTTGGAATTCAACCTAAGTCACCGGGGCCTGATCCATGAGGTGAAGAGGTCCATGTAGATGGTTTCTTGAATTCTTTTCTGTGGTAACTGTTCATGATGCCACGTGCAATGTGCAGAATCAATGTAGTTCTTCCTTTGCAGACATGCCAGTGACAGCCACACCTGTGTGAAGACAAAACACAATGAGATGATGTCCATTTACTTTACCATCAGAACAAGAGGATCCCCTAAAATGACTGGACACACTCATAGCAGTTTTGGTTTAGGATTATCTGTAAATGGAAGGTACCTTCACAGAACTCCAGCTTGACGTGTCAAAACTACAAAGGTGATGATTCATTTGTTGATCTTTTCAATTTGTTTTCCTTATATATATCAGGACTATTCTTTGTTTTCCCAGGTTCTGGCTGGATTTGACTCCTTCAGATGTGATGTGGAATACCTCAGACACAGGCTGGGCAAAGTCAGCATGGAGTAGTGTCTTTTCTCCATGGATCCAGGGCATGTGTATTTGCACATTATTTGCCACATTTCAAGCCAACCTCCATCTTGCAAGTTAGGCACAGGGTGCAAAGGGTCACTATTCAGGAATGCTTTAGCAGTGTCCCTGACAGGACTGATGTATAAAGCTACTTGCAGAAATCAGAGTAGACAACATGATTTAAGATATTTCATACCTGGAAAGTCAATTATCCTGAAAAGATATACAAAGGAAAGGTGTGAATGCATTTATATTGGAAGAAACAATGTTTAAGTTGTGCTGTGCCTACCATAAACATTTAGGGACTTATTTTTAAAGTTGTAGTAAGACTAAGAGTTTACTTCTAAATTGTAGAAACTTTCCAAGTTTCCCATCACAGTCTTCTGTTCAGCACCAACTGCATACCGAATGCTTATACAGAATGATATGACCAGGTAAGCAGGTTGGTAAATAGGCACTTAGTGGGGTTAGGGGAGAAGAAAAGGAAGCCATAAAATAAAGGCTATTTCTGCCTAAAAACATAGTTCCACATTGGTAGTTATGGAGTTTAATAATCTCTTGTCCCCCTTTTCCTTCTTGCTCTCATTCTTTAAGTTGTAATTGTTAGGTCCAGAGCAGGCTCCCCCAAGCAAGAAGAGGAAAGGGAGGGTTCAGCCATGGGTGTACCCCTTTGGAGCCCAGTGGTTATGGATAAAAGGTGTTTAATCTTTTAGATGATGAATGTTGGCTGAGCTGAGAAACCAGAAAAATAACTCCTATTTGGAACTCTAGTCCAGCAAATAGGAGAAAGGATAGAAGTCTTTTGCTCTATTGCTGATTCCATTTGAAAGGGTGCATTGGTAAATATTTTTGAATTGTTAAAATTTTTTTTAAAAACTTTTTGAATAGGGAGTATTTCATACAACATAAAATTCAATAGGTGTGTAAAAATACAGAGTGAAAGTTCTTTTTCTAAATCTTGTCCTCCGTCTCAGTTCTCCTCCATGAAATCCATGCAAACACAAGCCAATATGCCAGTATTCTCACCCTTTTATAAACATAAATGGAAGGGCGCCTGGTGGCTCAGTGAGTTAAAGCCTCTGCCTTCAGCTCTGGTCATGGTCCCAGGTTCTTGGGATCAAGCCCCACAGGGAGTCTGCTTCCCTTCCTCTCTCTCTGCCTGCCTCTCTGCCTACTTGTGATCTCTGTCAAATATAAATAAATAAATAAACAAACAAAACAAAACACACAAAAAACATAAATGGAAACATAATATGTTCACGGTTCTGTACCTTCCTTTTTTTGCCTAACAATATATACTGGAACTGTGTGCTATCCAGTTCTATCCAATATGGTAAATATTGCCCCATGTAATTACTTAAATATAATTTTTAAACATTTTTTTAAAGATTTTATTTATTTGACAGACAGAGATCACAAGTAGGCAGAGAGGCAGGCAGAGAGAGAGGGGAGGGAAGCAGGTTCCCAACTGAGCAGAGAGCCTGATGTGGGGCTCGATCCCAGGACCCTGAGATCATGACCTGAGCCGAAGGCAGAGGCTTTAACCCACTGAGCCACCCAGGCGCCCCTTACATTTAATTTTAATTAATTAAAAATTCAGTTCCAAAGTTGCACTAGCTATGCTTCAAGCGCTCAAGAGCCACATAGGGCTAGATGATACTGCAGTGGATAGTGCAGATAACAGAACACTTTGATTGTGGCAAAAATTTCTGTTGGACAGCACTGTCAAGGAGTTTTCCTTATTCTTTTTTTTTTTTTTTTACCACTCTATAGTATTCCATTGCATAATATTCCACAGTTAATTTAACCACACAACTGGTAACTTGTTTTTTTAAAGATTTTATTTATTTATTTGACAGAGAAAATAAGTAGGTAGAGAGGCAGGCAGAGAGAGAGGGGAAGGCAGACTCCCTGCTGAGCTGAGAGTCCAATGCAGGGCTCAATGCGGGGCTTGATCCCAAGACCCTGGGGTCATGTCCTGAGCCGAAGGCAGAGGCTTTAACCTACTGAGCCACCCAGGTGCCCCAACTGGTAAATTTTTAATCACTGATTTATAATGCCAGTGGCTTTTTTTTTTTTTTGTAACAACTCATACACTCAAAAAATAAAAGTAGAAAAAAAAAAAACGATGTTTTAGGAGTCACCTTACAATGTTAGAATGGTTTGTTTATTTTGTATTGGTGAGGGGACGAAGGAGGGAACTAAAACACACTTTACATTGAATTTCTTAGAAATAACTTTAATTTTCATTTCTCTCCATTTTTTCTCCTAAATTTAACTTACCTGTTTTCTGAGAAGCTATAAATTTAAAAGCTTAAAGTACTGTGTGAGTGCTGGTGAACCAATCAATCCTGAAGTGACTGAACAATGGAGAAAAAGGACAGGTCTGGATATCTATGAAGGATATGGACAGACTGAAATGGTATCAGACCTCATTGAAAAGACAAGGCTGGACTCGACTTAGCTGGATAAATAAAAACTGATAAATAAATATAAATAACTGATAAATAAATTTTAAAATACATGTTTATTATATCCTTATGATTGAGAGATAGGGAGGAAGGTGAGTGGTTAGAAGAATAGTTAAAAAAAAAAAGTTGTAAGGGAAGCTAGTTGCATAAAAGCTCTGTAACAGATACAGTTGTTTAGCCATTTACTGAGAAAAGCCACAATAGAGCCGATCAGAGTGAAGGCATTACAATATATTTTAAGTGGAAGAATACTAGATCTACAGAAAGATTTCCCCTTATGTAAGAGGAAACTCTCTTAGTCAGGGCTGCCTCAAAAACGTAAAATGCTGAGCTCCTTGTTACTTGAAATATTAAGAGTTCACTAGATAACTCCTTGGCAAGTATATTTCTAAAAAGGGTTATTTAAAGAGCTTGTAGAAATAAGAAAGAATTCTAGAGGAAATGAATAAGCTACTAACAAGACTGATTATTATGTAAGGAAAAGGAGGCATACATTGGAGCAGATAAGGGAAAGGTTGAAAAATTTTTCATAGCGTGTCTTTTTATAATGCTTCTATTTATAAACCATGAGAATGTAGTGCCTGGTCAAAAATTAAAATACCTAAAATTGACAGATGTATGAAATAGAAGCAGCATAATAAGTATCATGCTAATATGGGTACAAATGTTTTCATTAATGTGGATATTTTAGTAATTATCAATTTACTAAGTGTTGTAACTTTACGTATTTGTTTAGTGTCTATCTCTACACTCCATGAGAACAGAAATTTGTTTTATTTTGAGCCTTGCTCATCATAATAATGATGATCATCAATAAATATTTGTTTAATGAATGCATGGCAGATGAATGAATGAATTTTAAGTTACTTATAATGTTACTTGATTCTTTTTCCTTCTGAACTAGGTGCTAATCTGCGGAAATTTTAAGGGAATGAAAATTAAGCCTGGCTCAATGGGAAAGCCGTCTCCTGCTTTTGATGTTAAGGTTTGCACATCCCCTTCCAGGAGAATATTTAACAACCCAATCTGTTTACCACTTACCCCACTCAACCCTCTGCTACACTCCTAGTTTTGGTGATGATTTCATGCTGCTTCTATGACATCTTAATTTCCATGTAATGGAAATGGATTAGAGACATTAATTTAATGGTCTCCATTTTTTTTTTTTTTTGCAAAGAAGTTTCTTGTGCCAAGCAGTTCTAGGCATTTTATAAATATTTATCTATTTGATTCCCAGAAAGAACTTATGAGAGACATTATCAATATAAGGACCATCTTAAAATGGCTGAAGGGAAGTAGGAGATACAGGCTTCCAATTATAGAATAAGTAAGTTACAAAGATAAAAGATCAGCATAGAGAATATAATCAATGGTATTGTGTCGCATTGTATGGTGACACAGGGTGGCTACACGTGTGGTGAGCATAGCATAATATATAAACTTGTTGAATCACTATGTTGTACACCTAAAACTAATATAACACTGTTGTCAACTGCATGTCAATAAAAAATAAAAAAGAACCATTTTATAGATGAGGCACAGAGAGGGAAGGAATTCAGCAGAGGTAACATAGCTAGGAGCTACTAGTGTTGGAATTCAATCCCAAGCAATCTGGTTCCAGTATCTGTACTTTTAACCACAACCATCACATTGCCCTTTCTAACAAGGGAGGTTAAGACCTTCTAAGGGGTTCAAGTAGGCCAAAGAAAGCTACAGTTTATAGTAGCTGAAGTATTTTTCTCCTTACCCAGCCCTGCCTGGCCATTTCCTGGCTCTCTGTAACCATGGCTGTTATTACCACCTGATCCCTAAGGAGCATCCTATTATCCCATCTGCACGATTTGGACAGGGTTAGAATTGTTCTCAGATCAGCAGACCCAAAGCTAGGCATAGCCAAAGGAACTTACACTAATACAAAAGAGAAAACCATGGCATAGCAATGAAAACACAAAATAGATGTATTTACAGAACAGAACACATAAAACCAAACCTAAATGAGGGGTAATTATAGATGAAATCAATCTTCCCAGGTTTTTCTGATCATAAGGATTACACAGATGCTTTTTTAAAAAATACTAATTTTCAGGCCCCTTCTAGGTGGGACCCTGAAATCTGTGTTTTAAACAAGCATCCTAATTCTTAGGATCAGGTAATTTTAAGAAAGTTTGAGTAAGTTTGAAATGGATTGCTGATGTCAACTTATGGAATAAGCCAGATCTGGGTTCTCACCCTTGCTTTAACTTTGATGAGAACCTCATCTAAAAGTAGGCTTGCCTGGGGGTTCAGGTCTGGCTCTGAGCTTCATGAGCTGAGTGTCTTTGGCTGAGTGTCTGGGGAAGTTACTAAAGTCTCAGTTTCCTGATTTGTAAAATAGAGACTAGGGTGACCAACTTGCCTCAGTTTGCCTGGGACTTACTTGGTTTTAGCATGGAAAGACATACATCCCAGAGACACTCTCCTGCCTCAGTCAAAGGCAAAATGGTGGTTGGTTGACCTCATAATAACAGAACTGATATCATAGGCTTTTTGTGAGGATTAAATGAGATAACATCTCTAAAGAACAAAGTGTTTGGCACATAATATAGACCTAAAAGATAGGTGCCATTATTATCATTCATCTTTCCCTTGCATTTCCTTCCTTTGAAAATCTTTTCTAAGAAGAGATGGTAGAGGAGTCCTGGTTACATTCTGTAAACAGGCTTAACAATGGTTTGTTGGTTTATAGGCTGCCTTAGGTTAGAGAAAGAAAAATTGGTAATTGAGCATTATCATGTCTGCATTGTAAGTAATCAAGCTGGCATTTCACAAAGCTGTGTTCCTTTCTTCCCTCTTAATGACAATGCCCAATATGCATTGCTGTGAAGGTCTCACAGGTGCAGCTGTACTCACAGTGATCCAAAAGCAGTGTATCACCACCACCCCACTAATTTGAGCCCAGTGGTTTTCTGGAGCAACTACATTTGAATGAAGAAAGGGTGTGGCCAAGAGGAGAATTGCTCTGTCATGCATTCCCAGTCAGCATTACTAGCTAATTTTTCCCCAATTTTAAATTATAATAAATACACATAAAATATACCACCTTGACCACTTTTAAGTGCATAGCTCAGTGGTATTAAATACATTCATAATATTGTGCAATTATTAACAAGATTGAGCTCCATAACTCTTTTCATCTTGTAAAGTTGAGACTATATCTATTAAATAATAACTTCCCATTCCACAATGTCCCCAGCCCCGACAACCACCATTCTACTTTCTACCTCTGTAACTACTATGTATAAGTACCTCGTATTAAGTGGAACCAGTATTTATCTTTTTGTGAATGGCTAATTACACCTTAGCATAATGTCTTCAAGTTTTATCCATGTAGCATGGGTCAGAATTTCCTTCCTTTTTTAAGGCTGGATAATATCCCATTGCATGGATATAACACATTTTGCTTTTTTGTTCATTTGTCAATGGGTGGGTTCTTTCCACATTTTAGCTATTGTGAATAGTGCTGTGATCAACATGGATATATAAATATCTCTTCAAGGCCATGCTTTTAATTCTTTTGGGTATATACACAGAAGCAGAAATGCTGGATCATATGGTAATTCTATTTTTAATTTTTTGAGGAATTGCCATACTGTTTTCTACAGTGGTTATACCATTTTACATTCCCAAAACAGTGCACAAGGGTTCCAATTTTTCCACATCTTCACCAACACTTTCTGTGTTTTTGATAGCAGCTAAACTAATGGGTGTGAAGTGTATCTCTTTGTAGTTTTGATGTGCATATTTCCCTAAGGCAGCTACCTCCATTTTCAACTTTTTTCCAAGGGCTCCTATTACTTCTCTTGTTACCTAGCTAAGAGCATCTGCTGGGGATGTGCTCCCACCAGCTGGGTATCAGATTCTTGCAAGTTCAAAGCCCAAAGCCCATAATTTTCATGTCTAAAGATTTTTAAGGCCACTTGCATAATCTGGAGATTCTCTCCAGAAATAGAACATTTGCCTCTTCCTATCCATTAAAGAGTAGTCTATTTTAAGTACCTGGAACTCTTTTTTTTTTTTAAAGATTTTATTTATTTATTTGACAGAGAGAGATCACAAGTAGGCAGAGAGGCAGGTGGGGGGCGGGGGGAAGCAGACTCCTTGCTGAGCAGAGAGCCCAATACCAGTTCGATCCCAGGACCCTGAGATCATGACCTGAACTGAAGGCAGAGGCTTAACCCACTGAGCCACCCAGGCACCCCAGTATCTGGAACTCTTAAAATATCTCCTTTCCATCAGTAATTCCTTGATACTGGAGCCAAATGTTCTTTAGATGACTGGGTGGGAATTTATATATTTTTTATTTATAAGAATGTGAAAGTAAGATTTTACATTTAGAATTCTTCTGACTTTCAAGTTTCTTTTGGGGACAGCCCATTTCCATTAGTGCCAAATAAGTATTATATCCCTATTTTCCACACAAGCCACATCTCAGACTTGAAGGCTCTTGGTGGATGTACATAAAAGAAAGTAAAGGGTTTCATATTTAAAGATAGCTAAAAGTTATTTAAGGCAAAATGTGGTACATGAGTTAAATGACCAGCCTGAAAAATGTTAATCTGGGTTTTTAAAAATTGGATTGAACTCACTGGAGAGACTGCAGACAAGTGTTGTGACGAAGAGGGCATGATCTGGAGTGTAATTGCTGAGATTTAATTCCATCTCAGTCATACGCTGTGTTGCTTAAACTCTGCACCTTGGTTTCCTCATATGAGCATGGTAATAGTGCTAACCAGATAGGACTGTTGTAATGACTAAAGAAAACAATATATGTGAAGTACTTAGAGCTGTAGCATTTATTAGTTGGAATGCAGTCAGGGCCTAGGTAATGCTAGCTACTGTCAGTTTTTCACTGTTAGGTACTTCAGGGAATTAGGAGGACTCGGGAAAAGGTAAGAAAACAAGGCTTCTGGCATACTCAGCAGTGTCTCAACCAGAGAACGTTCCCCTTTCTCTGCTTACTTATATTGGGCTCCTGAAGTAAGATTTTATTTGTTCCATAGTTAAACAACATTTGTAAACCAGTAATGAAATATTTACTTGAGAATAAGACAACCAAGACATACTGCATGATAAAAGAAGGTTGTAAAATAATGTATTTATAAAGTGATCCTAATTTTTCCTATCTCTATATTGTCTCAAAAGATATGACCAAAAATGAGATTATTGTTAGAATTAAAGATGATTTTTATTCTTTATATTTTGCTAACTTGCATTTTATCATGTATTTTTCACTAAGAATTTAAATAAGCACATTTCTCTTGAGAATTTAAAGTATCCTTAAATTTTTTGGAAGTCTGCAATACAAAACATGCAAAGTAAAATTTTAACATGCACCTTACATAAAAATTTCCTTAAATAAATTGTTCTATTTTATCCTAGATTTTAGATGTAAATGGCAATGTTCTACCTCCAGGACAAGAAGGAGATATTGGCATTCAAGTTCTACCTAACCGACCATTTGGCCTTTTTGCTCATTATATAGTAAGAGACTTATTAAATAACCTCTTATTTCCTACTTATTTCTCAAAAGTGCTTGATAACGATCCCTATTTGCCATAAAACACACCCAGGATAGGTACTTTAGACATATCTTGAGAGATTCATTGTCCTGAATATTAATCCCTCAGACAGGAAATCAAAGAAACATCCAAATGCTTGTTCTCCCAAGGCTAGATCACTGCTCCAGGCTCATGGAGGTAAGAGAAGGGAGCCCTAGAAAGACAGCATTTTTGTATATACTCATCCTCTACACAGTAAAACAGCACCTAATCATTTTCCTGAAATCTGATTATTCTCTCTTCTTGAGTGAGAGGGATAGAAAATGGGGCAGTGAGATTAAGAAATGTCTTTCACTAGAGGCCTTCCAAGTTCCCTACTGTTTGCAAACCTATTTTCATCTATGATGAAAGTATACAAATTATAGTGTGAAGTTTACATTGATATAATCAAAAGTCTGGGTTCTACTTAGTGAATTTTTAATTTTTTTAAAGATTTTATTTATTTGACAGAGATAAAAAGAGCACAAGCTGGGGGAGTGGTAGGCAGAGGCAGAGGGAGAAACAGGGACAGAACCCGGGGCCCTGGGATCATGACCTGAGCCAAAGGCAGATGCTTAACTGAGCCACCCAGGCATCCCTACTTGTCCATGAATTTTACATAATATAACAATACTTCCTTTTTTCCTCCTACCAAAGTTACAGAACCAGTTCTGTTTTTGTGTAAAACAAAACAAAATGTAAAAACAAAGTTTATTCTTTATTAGGTGTTGGTGCTTTCTTTTAACTCTGAGTATTCACCTCTCTCTTTTCCTCCCAGTGTTAGGTATTAACCACCCAAAAGACTTAATTACCCCACACCTTGGATCCTCAACTCCTGCAGTGTTTAGTAATCCATCAAAGAAAATTCTCAGTGGGGGCACGTGGTGGCTCAGTTGGGTAAGCAACGAACTCTTGGTTTCCCCTGAAGTTGTGATCCCAGGGTCATGGGAATGAGCCCTGCATCAGGTTCTGCATTCAACATGGGTTCTGCTTAAGATTATTTCCCTCTCCCTGTGGCCCTCCCGCCACTCTCCCTCTCTCTCTCAAATTTTAAACATCTTTAAAAAAGAAAAGAAGGAGCACCTGGGTGGCTCAGTCAATTAAGCATCTGCCTTCGGCCCAGGTCATGATCCCAGGGTCCTGGAATCAAGCCCCCATGTCTCAGGCTTTCTGCTCAGCAAGGAGTCTCCTTCTGCCTCTGTGTCTACCTGTCCCAACCCCATTCATGCTCCCGCCTTGCTATCTCCCTCTCTCTCTAAATAAATAAATAAATAAATAAAATCTTTATTATTTTTTTAAGATTTTATTTATTTGACAGACAGAGATCACAAGTAGGCAGAGAGGCAGGCAGAGAGAGAGGAGGAAGCAGGCTCCACGTGGAGCAGAGAGCCCGATGTGGGGCTCGACGCCAGGATGCTGGGATCATGACCCGAGCTAAAGGCAGAGCCCTTAACCCACTGAGCCACCCAGGCGCCCCTAAATAAAATCTTTAAAAAAGAAAAGAAAATTGTCAGGATGGCAGCATGCCTAGTCTTTGTAACTATACTTTACCTTTCTTTGACGGGGCTAGCTTACCAATGAAATTTCATCTCTATTTCATGTGCTGCCACCTCTTCATTCCCAGTCTTCTCAAAGAGACCACTTTTTTTTACCCCTCCCTTGAACATTTAAAAATCCAACTGAACAGAAGAATCACAATCACAGTAATACTAACAAAATGCTATTTGTTTCACAGGATAATCCTACAAAAACAGCTTCAACACTACGAGGCAATTGCTACATCACTGGGGACAGGGGCTATGTGGATGAACATGGCTATTTCTGGTTTGTTGCAAGAGCAGATGATATCCTATTGTCCTCTGGGTAATTTTTCATCTGTGTATATGTCTACATTAACTGATCATTGGTGTTCTGGAGTGTATCTGCTGCTCACCTTTATATGTTTTATTTCCCAGTTACAGAATTGGACCATTTGAGGTGGAAAGTGCCCTGATTGAGCATCCTACAGTTGTAGAGGCTGCTGTTGTCAGCAGCCCAGACCCCATCAGGGGAGAGGTAAAAAAAAAAATTCATCTCCACTTTATAATTTGTTGGCAGTCTAACACATACTTTTCAGCCGTTCACTGAAACAGAATTACCCAAATGACTGACTAACTCCAAGTCAGACAGTCATTAGTAAATATGCTAGCCAGAAACAACTGCTATGAATAAGACTGAAAAAATATATAAGGAATTTGTATCCTTTCCATAGAGGGATGGTGTGAATGTGAACAACCCAGGCTCACAGCAGGATAGAATGCCAGATATCAGCTAGATGGTATGAAGTTATTACCCAGGTCTGGAAACCAACATGGTCTCTAGTGTAGCTGAGGAGGCTAGGCCGGCATCAGATATCAGGGGGTGGAAGGAAGGTCAAAGATAGCAACTAAGGGGGTGCCTGGGTGGCTCAGTGGGTTAAGCCTCTGCCTTCTGCTCAGGTCGTGGTCTCAGGGTCCTGGGATTGAGCCCCGCATCGGGCTCTCTGCTTAGCAGGGAGTCTGCTTTCCCCACCTCTCTGCCTGTCTCTCTGCCTACTGTAATCTCTCTCTGTCAAATAAATAAATAAAATCTTAAAAAAAAAAAAAAAGATAGCAACTAAGGCAACCAGAAGTAGGCTGGGTACATGGATGGGTGGAAGATTCAGGAAATAAGCTGTGAATAAGACATTCCTAAAAGCTCATTCCTTTTTTTTTTTTTAAAGCAAGTTCTATGCCCAGTGAGAGGCTTCATCTCATGACCCCGAGATCAAAAGTCATATATACGCTTGAAAGCTCATTTTTACTGGAGCTGATCAGAGGGTAGTTTGGGTTTAAAGGTTTCAAGCTACTCTTCAGGTCTCCTTTGCCAAGCAAGGCCTCCAATATTCCACAGATCAGGGAATTGATTCTGTGATTACTGAAGTTTATCCTTTCACTCTTAACTCCACCGGTAGGATCACAATGTTCTTTGTAATTTGAAGGTAATTTGAAGGCCAATAGGTCACTACTGGACTTATGCAATGATGGAAATATTCTATATCTGCACCATTTGATACAATACACATGGCTATAAAGCACTTGAGATGTGGCTGGTATGACTGAGAAAATGTTTATTTCATTTTAATTAAGTTTAAAGTTACAAGTGGCTACCATATTAAATGGCACAACTATAGACTCTTATAAAAATGCAACATTTTGCAGAGAATTTTAGAGAAACTTTGAAGCCAACTTAAGGATTTTAGTTAAAAAAATCTTTTTGTACTTCTAATACTACAACTAATACCTAATATTTCTGATGACTTTTTCTGATGTTCCAGGTATTATTAAGTCCTACTCAGGGCCTGTATAGGTCCTATTTAAACCTCACAACCTCTCTTTTTGGAGAAGGAAACAAGCACAAAGAGGTATGCTAACATTCCCAAAATTACACAACAAAGTGTGATTTGAACCTGGACTGCCTGACTTTAGAGTTCATGCTCTTAATCATGTTAGGGCACTTCATATTAATTTATGATCTTCTGTAATGGTTTATAAAGATTTTTATAGGGGCACCTGGGTGGCTTAGACAGTTGAGCATCTAACTCTTGATTTCAGGTCAGGTCATGATCTCAGGGTCATGAGATTGAGCTCCAAGTTGAGCTCTGCCCTAAGTGTGGGGTTTGCTTGAGATTCTCTCCCTCTGCCCCTCCTACAACTCCTGGGTGCATGGGTGTGCTTTCTCTATAATAAGTACATATATCTTAAAAAAAAAAAAAAACCTTTTACAAAGATACAGTGGACGTTATCCAAGGTGTAGAAGTCATCAATATTTAAGCCAATACTTACAAACATTAGTTCTTAAAATAATCTGCCTCTGAATGAGTCACCTCTAGCAAGGTTAAATTTTTTTATTGATAAAGCAGAAGAGCCAGTATAAACACAAAAAACATTTTATGAAATATCAAAAAATGGGTATGATAAAATTATAGATAGATTGTCTAAACACTCTGGGCAGGGCAGGATTTTCCAAAACATTTCAAGGAAGAGTGAACTTTGAGAACAGGATTTGTGAGCATAAAGTGATGAAGTCCTCCCTGTCTTCTGCCAATTAGACAGCAAGACCACCACCATTTTCTACTCTTGTTCCTCAAGGTCAGGTAAATTGGTCAGAGTAATAGCAAAGTGTCTGTTGGAACTTTCACAGCCTTATTATCAACCTAAGTACCTCTGGAATGAAGAGTGCACAGCCTGAATGAACTGTTCCCTTCAACAAGGATAGAGCAAACTCAGTATGAATACTCTTTATAAGGGCCACAATGAGGGGAGGGACCTAGAAACTAGGCTAGACCAGGCTAAGATGTTACCCAAAAGGCTATGCTTAGTGCATTGCTGAGTTCCTAAAAGGAAAAAATTTTTTTTTCTAAAAGGAAATTTTTTTGAAGGAGATAAAAGATGAGGTAAGAAGTCAAGAGCAAAGACAGCTCAGAAACAGAAGCAGGTCAGACGGCAGAGTTCAAGATGTAGTTAGATGAGAAAGTTCTAATTCATTAAGATCATTAACAAAGCAGAGGTCCCAGAAACTCTCTTGTATTACAGAATAAGAGTTATGAGACTCAAACTGGCTGACTTAAGAGCACAGAACTGAGATTAAACACTATGAAGCCTTCTGGCCCACCCCAGCAAGTCCTTAGATTCCGTTAGAGAAACATAAAAATATACATTCCTGATGTTTCAAATATTTTTTGCAGGTAGTAAAAGCTTTTATTGTTCTGGCCCCTGATTGCATGTCACATGATCAAGAACAACTAAAAAAGGAGATTCAGGAGCATGTAAAAAAAACTACAGCACCTTACAAATATCCCAGAAAGGTAGGTATTCTAATTATGATGACAATTTGCTTAGCATTCTGACAAATTTCAGCTGGTTTTTTTTTAATTTTAATAAATATTCTCCTCAAACATGCTACACCAAATATTCCAAACTGAACTAATGACATGGATAAGAATCAGACTCTTTGAGATTAAAATGAAACTCTTGACATAATTTGCTGGGTCATTTGGCTTACTGGACTTGTAGTAAATTCTAAATACTAAGCGACATCTCCTCAATAACACCCATCTCTGTTTCTGGTTGTTACCAAAACTGACCCAAATGGGTGTCCTAATTCTTTCACCTAGAGATAATAATTTCTATATAACTTACTTTGTCTAAAGATGAAAACTTCTGGGCTAATTTTTTCCCTTGATCCCAACAGGTGAATTTGTTCAAGAGCTGCCAAAGACTATCAGCGGGAAGATCAAAAGAAATGAACTGAGGAAGAAAGAACGGGAAACAATTTAAATCTGTTCTATTATTTATCACAGTATCTATAAAACAAAGATTCTGTCCAAACCACAAGAGCATAGGGAGGTGATGACAAATGAGGTAATATAAGTTGTTGATTTAAAATATCTTGTGGTTGGGACGCCTGGCTGGCTCAGTCAGTCAGGAATGCAACTCTTGATATCAGGGTTCTAATTTTGAGCCCCACATTGGGTGTAGAGTACTTAAAAAAATCTTTTAAAAAAGTAAAATAAAATATCTTGTGGGTATAACATCAGAGGCTGAATTCTGAAATAAAAGATATAGAATATTTATTTAGAATAAAATTCCTCTGCATTAGTGTCAATGTTCTTATGATTTTGGCAATATGAAAACAATGCCATCAATTGCTAAGAAAATTTTAAAGCATATAGTATCCGAATCAAATTTCTGACCTGTTGGTTGAATCATTCTTCTGACTCGTTGATATACAAATCAGAACAAATCTTCAAGTTTTGAAATAAAACTAAACAACTTATTATAAATTTTTTTAGAAAAATAAAAATATCAGTTAGAAGATAATCATAATTCTCAAAGTCTAAGTATCTACCTGAAAACAGGCTAGGGAATTTTATTAGTCACATTTTTATTCAAGTAACTTAAAAATAGTTTAAATTCATTTCAGGGTCTAACTAAAAGAAGAACATCATACTACTGTTGCTTGTATCTAATCAAATATAGTATATAAAATATTTAATTTGTGGTTCTTCAAAAAAGTATGATAAATTTGGCAAGTGTTAATATATAAAAATAAAACAGTGTACAACTATTATCAGAATACTCATGATACTTGGAATTTCAAGGAACAATCAGGATTCATACAAGAACAGAAGACACATGTTAGGTAACTGATGAAATTAGAAGACTGTGAAATTGATTTTTTTCTCTATTTACAGTGTGTGTGTATGCATGTATGTGTGTGTTTGTATAATAGCCCCAATATAGTCTATAGAACTCAAGATATGCTAAGTCCCCATAACTTGTAGCCCTATATACTTTTTTCTCTTTATCACACAAAAAGTCAAATTAAAGTAAAAACATAGTTTAAATGTAGAGAAAGTTTATCAATTCCTCATTGAAGGTCTGAGTCTCAATTAATTTTTAGAAAAATTTACATTTCTGTTACATATATGGCTTACTTCTGGGGAACTAAAAGTGACTCCCCTTGGAGAATGAGACAGAACTCTGCTGTTGGCTCTTTCCTTTTGAAGTGTTTGTTCCCATTTGAAATAACCACAACACTTTCTGTTTTCTTGGTATTTCCCAACTGGACAACAATAGAAGACTTTTCCATGGTTTGGTCCATTATTAGAAACAACAACTCTCTTAGATCTTCGGCCACACTTGCATAAAGGAGGTGTCATTTTCCCACTTTTCCAAGGTTCTTGTAGGTTAACTGTAGAAGCTAAGATAGAGGGGAGGACCTTCCGGGAACAATTTCTCACTGGGGAGCCATCAGATGATGTAGGTTTTTCTTCATGAAGAGTGAGGGTCTGTTTTTTTGCTGGTGGGAAAGATAGAGGACTGGATAGATTCCTTTTAGTACTACCTAAAATGTGGGGGTATTTCCCCAAAACTGAAGGATGAGACACAGTGGCATTAACACTGTTGAAGCTACTTGATTTGCATTCAGGTAATTTAAAGTCAGAAACATCTGAATCTGGATCTTTGGCTTCTTCCACATGATAAATAGTAATATGTGGACTCTTATATACGACAGACTTAGAGGTCCCAGATTTTTGAGGGGTTTCTTCTGTGCCTTCTTTTAAAACCATTAATCTTTCTATAGAATTAAATGAAGTATCTAAGTTTGAGTCACTAATGGAAGGTATATAATCTATACTTTGCTCAGGCTGAGATGCTGGCAGTAAAGCTACATCCTCCCAATCAGCCAACATAGATAAACAATCAAGAGCAGAACTCATTTCCATATCAGAAACATGATTAACAGATGAAATGGTAGTTGATACAAGTACCAATTCTGAACCAATTGCTGAAGACTTAGATTTGGTACTAAATGCAAGGTGTTCATTTCTTATGTGCTTCTGCATAGGTGTATTCAAGCTGGCAGACGGCAACTGCTCCACAGAAGTAGAGGACTTGGTATTGAAAAGAGATAAATAGCTTTTGGCATTATGAAGACCTGCTTTTACATTGCTTTTTAGTTGGAACTGATCTTGCTGTACCTTTAGAGGAGAATTTACACCAAATGACCTCATTTGAACTTTTTCATGAGAATTTACTGTATTTTTAGGCTCCCTATCATATATGCTCAGACCCTGAATGCTACTGTTGCAGGCTGACCATTCTTCAATTTGATTCGTATTCAAATTTCAGGTGAAAACGCTGGAATTCTTCTTAGTGGGAACCTATGATTCCACAGACAAATCCAAAAGCTTTAGAAACTATGCATTCATAATCTCTTTAGTACACATTATATGATTTGACAAAAAAGAAAAATGTCATCATTCAATGATTTATCAAGGATTCCACACATGATATCTATATTTCAATGAACCTACAATTACTTCTGGAGTTTGAGATGACAGGATAAAGAGGCAAGACACACTAACCTTGTTCAAGGACCTTGTAATTTTCATTAAGCAACCATCCCTGATCATTTTCCAAGCAAGCAGGGCAGTATTCTGAGAATCATCCAACCCTGAGGAAATAGATAACAAACACTGATTTTAATAGTAACAGTGTAAAGAAATATAGCAAAAATAAGAAATCATAATTAAAATTGGAACATACTATTAGTTTTATGATCATCTACTAATTTTAATTATGATAAATTGGACTAGCAAATGCTGTGGCAAGCTTACCAACAAAAGACAAGATCTCCCACATTTACAGAGGAGATAAAAATGTGTTGCAGTTCAAAAAAATGCAAGCAACATTCTGTAGGGACCATGCTTTGTGAGTAATCTAATGGTCTTATTCAGTTTTTTCACTAATTCACTAATTTGGGCATTTGTTTAATCTCCATCTGATTTAGCTAATTCTCATTCTTTTTAGCAACCAGAAAGCCACTAGATGGCAGTCTTTATCTTATACTACGTCATGGTAGTATAATTTGAAAGTCAGACATCTTTGAATTGTATAGACTCAGAACTTCTTTAGCCTGAAAGGATACTCCTTATTAATGACATCACCAAAAATACAAGATTCATATGAAAGACAATAGAAATAAGAAAACTTACGTAATAAAATTACTTTCAATTTATACTAACCAGAATGTTCTAGTCCTAAGAATTCTATTCCCACTTCCTGCAGGGCACCACTCAGTCCTTTTGGTTTTCTTCTATAGAAAATCTAACCGAATAAAAGAAACATATCCAAAAAAAGTTACTATTAGAAAAACTATGTATTAAAAAAAAAAAAAGAAAAACTATGTATTAACCACTTACTTTTCATAATTTTTCATTCTATTAGATTTGGAATATGCTTATTTTGTTGTCATTTTTACATTCTTTAAGAAATGTATTTATGAGGGTGCCTGGGTGGCTCAGTGTGTTAAAGCCTCTGCCTTCGGCTCAGGTCATGATCCCAGAGTCCTGGGATCGAGCCCCGCATCAGGCTCTCTGTTCAGTGGGGAGCCTGCTTCCCCCTCTCTCTCTGCCTGCCTCTCTGCCTACTTGTAATCTCTGTCTGTCAAATAAATAAATAAAACCTTTAAAAAATGTACTTATGTGAAAGTTTAAAGTTTAAAAAAATATTTATTTATAGTAACCTATACCCTTGCATGGGATGAAGTTTAATCATTTTTCCATAGAAGGAAAGTGACCATGCCCTCATTTTTGACCCTTACCTTGTAAGTTACTCTGAAATCAATCCAAGAATTTAAGAACATGGGTTTTATCAGCTGTTTTCTTTTACACTCACACTCCAGGCAAACCCCCAGGTCCCAGTCTGCATTAAGTATATTAAAATAGAACAAATTCAATGATGCCGGCAGTTTTTGTATTTATAAATATAAATTTAATACTATAAATATATAATATATAATATAAATAAACATAATAAATGATATAACATATTTATATATAAAACATAAATATAAATATATTATATATAAATAATATAACATATTATAATATATTATAATATGTTATAATATGTATTATATATAAATATATAAATGATATAATATATATTTATATGTAATATAAATATATAATGATATAATATATATATTTATATGTAATATAAATATATAATGTATAATATACAAATAATATAATATAAAATATATAATACAAATATAAATAATTTATAAATAAAAGGTTGAAATATTATGTAAGATTTAGAAAGAAATAACACATAGAATATAATATTTATATAAATGACACATTGAGGGGTGCCTGGGTGGCTCAGTGAGTTAAAGCCTCTGCCTTCCCCTCAAGTCATGATCCCAGGGTCCTGGGATCGAGCCCTGCATCGGGCTTTCTGCTCAGCGGGAAGCCTGCTTCCCTTCCCCTCTCTGCCTGCCTCTCTGCCTACTTGTGATCTCTGTCAAATAAATAAAATCTTTTTACAATTTTTATTAATTTTTAAATAAATAAAATCTTAAAAAAATAAATTAAATTTTAAAAATGACACATTTATATATATATATACAAATTTGTATACATTTTATGAGTATATAGTATACTATCACTGCATACTATATACCAAAGTATAATATGTACTATACAAAGAATACAAACTATACTGTATATAACAATATACTATATAAAAATGAAACAGGATTTAATTGCTGTTAATATCTAACAATTATTCACTTTACATAATTCACTATTAAGAAATAAGATTGGTAACTAAGTCTCAAAATGATTCCTTAAACACCCAATTAAACACACTGATTATCTCAGAAAGAAGAGTAAGGTATCAAGTTACAAGGCCTGGAGAAGGTTATCTGCTTTCTACATTCTAGAAAATACTAATGTAATTGAGAAACCAGACATCTTATAGAAACCTAAAACCAAATATATGACTAACAATGGCACAGCCTTGCTATCAACGACTATTAATTGCAATGCTGTATCATAGGCACACAAAAGATCTACTTAAATGGCCCATTTTTTTCCCAATATGAAAGTATAAGCAAAGGATGTGAGTGGAATGAAGACTCTCTTTAATTCAAGGTTGTAGAAAGTAGCATAAGATTTTTCACTAAATCATCTTTGCCTGGAGCAGAAGAACAAAGAGGTACAATCTAGAAAAATTCTTAGGGTTAAGTCTTAAAAAATTTTAACGTATCCCAGGATGGTAAAATTTGAAAAATATGAATAAATTTATTTTCGTTGGTTAACATCTGTTAGGCACTGAGATTTCTTTTCAAGGCCTAAGAGGTTAACAAGTACAATTTTTACTACAGATAAAGAATTCACAGTGGTTATCCCACTCATTTATGCTTGATAGATACAACTTGTTTTTTACCTGACCAAGTAACAAATGCACATAATTTTACTTCAGAATTAGGCAGATCTGAAATCCCAGTAGCAAAAATAATTTTCTTCTGTTGCTGAATCTTCTGAACCCATTTACTGAATTGAGATAAGCAAATCCTCAGAGGGACCCCTTCATCTACTTGAGCCTGAGTAAAGTCACAAAATCTGAATTTAACAATCGAATTTCATAATTATGGAATACATCATTAGCACAAAATTAAGCACTATAGAGGCATGTAAAAAAGAAGAGGTTCTGGGCACCTGGGTGGCTCAGTTGGTTAAGCATCTGGTCATAATCCAGGGTCCTGGGATCAAGTCCCACATTGGGCTCCATGCTCCCCTGGTTCTCCCTTTGCCCCCCCCCAACTCGTTCTCTCTCTCTCTCTCTCTCTCTCTGTCTCTTGCAAATAAATAAAATCTTAAAAAAAAAGAGCTTCTGACTGCCAGAATTTAGAAAAAGATGCTAAAATACATGGAAGAGAGATAATATAATGATTAGAACTCTGCAAGATAAGAAAAATTAGGCTGCTCTACCTAAAATCACACAGAAACATAGTAATTAAATCCTGACTGATTTCCATGAAATTAATTTAATTTCCATGAAATAAGTTTGATATTCATTTTTACAACACTATTCTATCTAATTTTTAAAGACTCCAACAGAGTTCTGGAGGGAACATTATTTCTAGCAGCACATAAATCTAATTTCAAATGGTATATAGTTTTTATTTTCTTTTAAAAACTGATTTCTGAATTTTATTTATCTTTTTAAGGATTTATTTATTTTTAGAGAGAGGGAGAGAAAGCATGTGCAGGGTGAGGAGAGGGAGAGAGACTCTTAAAGCAGACTCCCCACTGAAGTTGGAGCCCGATGTGCGGTTTGATCCCAGGACCTCTAGATCATGACTTGAGCTGAAATCAAGAGCCAGCCACTCAGGCAGCTGAGCCACCCACGTGCCCCTGATTTCTGAATTTTAATATTTGCATCATACTTTCTTGGTTTTGGGGGGGGGGCAGGGTGAGAAGAGAGGTAGGGAAAAGAAAAGGGCATACCTGTTTTATGCCTGTCAGTTCCATGCAAAATTCAGAAAGAATTGGATGTTCTTGAGGCTGAACATAAGCATGGATCTCAGATTCAATCTCCCCAGTTGATGTGTTCAGCAATACTCCTGGAAATTCAACTACATGAAAAATTCAATTGACACTTGAACACATAATTGTTAAATTAATGCTGTCATCACTCTAAATTAAACATATTTAACCATCATATAGCCTTATTAGACAGTCACTATTTCAGTAAAAGCATATTAAAATGACCAAAGCAGTGTGATATAATAGTTATAATAAAATTGTACCAAAGACTAAATCAGAATATTAAAGTTGTATCTATTTAAAACTCTTGAATATATTTCTACAATTAAATATTAAGACCATATGGAAGTTAAAATGTATTTCTTTTAGCAAAGGTATTTTTTCTGTCCCTATACAATTGAGATTTTGTATGAAATTCTAAAATAATTTTATATACTTTTAGATGTTAGATTTTTGTTCTTTTTTTGTCAAGTCAGGTTTTATAGTAAACTACCAATTCATAGGGTATCTTATTTCCTTTAAACTAATTGTTGACTACTTTATATCTATTACAGTGACTCCTCTTGGGCTAGATTTGGCCACTGGCAGTCCAGACTTACTTATTTCTTGGCTCTGATGGCGTTTCCCATCATTCCAACATGTTGACTCAAAATCAATGACAATTAAGTAGTCAAACAACTGCTCTGCAAAACAAAGGATGTCCTTATGGTTTATCAGTGTTAAAAATGCAAGGATACAAAATGTAAAAAATGAAGCACAATACTTACTGGATTTGCTTCTTCCTAGATTTCCATTTGCTGGTGCAACTGACTTTTTTCTAATTAATCCAAGCTGCCTAAAATGTAGAACAACCAAGTATGTTCAACAAAAGCATTCACACTCCTGTTTGAATATGCTAGCAAACTAATGTTATAACCCTCATTATTAATGTATTAATGCGAGTGACTGGAAATTGAACAACTTTGAGAGCAGACAACCTTGTGGGGTTTTTTTTAATTATTTTTATAAACATATAATGTATTATTTGCCCCAGGGGTACAGAAGACCTTGGTTCTTATATTGACTGCCAAAATCTCTTTTGATTTTAACAGTCATTAAATTTTAATAGTCATTTTACCTGCATAAGCCTCAAAGTTCATATTTGCAAACTTAAGAGTAATTCCTTCTGCTTTCCTTATTTGACAGTAAATACTGAGGAACGTGAGTGATTGCAGAGGTAAAGATGCATTGAAAAGCTTATTTCTGCCTTTTCATTTTTCAAGCCCTTGCTATGTGCACAGACCAGTTCTGAGGAGATAGTGAAGATCCAGTCTTCCAGGAGCTCAAAATTACAGCTGGGTGAAGAAAGTAGACATCCATGGTAAACGACTATAAGGTAATACAGGACAAAGGATCCGCAAAGGGAATACTTGAATTCACAGAAAGGGATGAGCTTCCTTAGGTGTTAAGTAAGACAACTACTTCGAGGAACAGGTCAAGCTTAACTGGGCAGACACTTCCTGTTGTTTGTTTTGTTTAAGACCTGTGATGGGAAATGGAAGGACTTGAGAATAACTGCGAACATTTATCTAATTTCTTACTACATAGCAAGCACTGAGCTCTAGTGATCTCATGTAATCGTCAAGAACTGTAGGAGTTGTTGCTACCTCTATTTTTTTGGATGAGAAAACGGATTCAGTAATTCGCCAAAGAACACAGATTTGGTATGTGAAAGCAGAATGGACCAACTCTGAAGCCCATGCTATTCACCACTACATTATAACAGCTCTTTTGAAATCAGAAATGTGTACAGCGTGACCAGGAATCAGGGAGAAGGCTACAATAAATCACAATACGACTTTAACGGATCACTAGGAAGTGGTAGGGTGAACAGCTTGACGGGTGAAGGGGGGCTGCCTGAGACCTCGCTCGGAACGGCCTACCAGGCGCTGTCACGTCCAGTTTGTTTCCAGAGGCCTAGAATGGGCTGACAGTGGCTCAAGGCCACACGGTCGGAACCCTGGTTCTTCCACCCTCGCGCAGAGGGTGTCCTGAGAGCCTAGAGACCGAGATCCAAGCAGAGACCTTTCAGTCCCGGGCAGACAGTGCAGGTGGGAGACGCCTGGGCTGCAGAGAATGAAAGCTGACACCGCGGATGCGCACTTCCCAGGCCGGCTGCGGGCGCCAGCACTGGACCAGGAGCCACCCTCAGCCCAGAAACCCCTTGCATACGCGCAAGCTTCTTGGTTGCCATTACCGGCACTCCTGACTCCTCTGCGCCCAACTGCCGCAAGTCGTTAAACTACCACTTCCGGTCCGTTCCAAGGCCTGGCGTGTCTGAGAAGGCTGCGGCGGCGCCGGCTTTGGCTGCGACTGAGGCTTCGGCTGTGTGCCCGGCTTCTCTTCGGTGTTTTCGAGGCTCGGGGGCGCGGGGAGTGTTTTTTTGCAGGGAAGTCGTCTTAGCAGCAACTTTTTCCCTCTTTTTCAATGGGCGGAGGCGCGTTTGTGCCGTTGGGGAACCGTTTCGAATCCGGCCTCCAGCGCGTATGGTAAAACCGTTGGTGTCGGTGCGGTTTTCTCCGCCGCGGAACAGGGAGGATAGTTAGCGCTCTCGCTTTTTCGGGAGCGTTGGGAGGGCTCCGTGCACTGAATTTAGGAGAGGATCTGAGGAAGGCTGTAGGCTGTCGAAGCCCCGCCTGCTCACCCACCTGAGGCAGCGTTTCCTCAGCTCTCGAGGTCTCGAGGGTCTTCCTCCCCAGCCTCATGGATCCCGAGAGGGAGAGGAGAGGGGGTGGGGGGGCACCCCAAGAAGGGCAGGAAGAGAAGGAGGGCCCCGAACATACTGGTCGGGGCGGCTGAGGCGATGAGAGCCCGTCGGGATCTGGAGGAGAGGCAGCCCGTGGCCAAGGTGAGTAACGAGGAGCCCAAGTGGGCGGCCCGGGGAGGTTAGGAGGGGCAAGCCCTCGCCCCAGCCGCCTTCCGGGCCCTGCCTGCCCTGGAGGCTGAGGGTTAGCCTCATCCACCCACTGTCCTTTCGGAATCCTGCTTTCCAGTCCGTAAAATGGGAACGATAATGTTAATACCACCTACCTCAGGGCTGATAATGGCTCTTTAAAACTGGTGTGGTGCTTGGGACCCCAAAAGAATGTTCACTCAACAAATGCTTTATTGTGTCTTCTGTATATATCCCAGTTCAGGGGATATCCCAGTGCACGAACCCCAAATTCCCTGCCCTCATGCAGTTTACTTGCCATGCCAGTAAGGGAATAATAAGGCTGATGAGCATCCCTGCGGTGTATTGAGAATTAAATATACGTGGTCCATCCCTTCAGTTATCAAGTTTCTGTTGTCTCTCGTGCTGGGCACTGCCCTAAGCAGTTGAGGAACGTCAGTGAATAAAGAGGTTACTACTTCGTTCCAGTGTAAACAGAAGACAGACAATAAATAGAAATTATACACAGGTTTCCCCCACTATAGGAAAGTAGAGCGGTCCTGTGAAATTCTGAGCTGAAATGGGGTAAAGCAAAGAAGCATTTATTGACTTATGCTGGGGGGTGGGGGGAGGTGATGGGGATTGGAAGCATTTCCCGACTCCCCAAAATAACCTTTGTTAGGTTTTCTCATATCTCAAGACAGATTTTGCTAACTGATGCACAGAATCAAGATAAAGCGCAGATGTTCACAGACACGATTCAAAGCTATGGGGGCTTCATGCTAAGTGTAGTTCTTGGGGAAGGAGCTTGGCTGTGCCACTTTGCTTGGGGTGTGCTACTTTTATAATTGGCTTGTTGTGAAACAAATGCTGAAGGTAAAAGCGAAGAAAGGCACAGAGCTAATAGGTCTCTTGTAAAAGGGAAGTGGCAGGACACAAGCTTTCAGAAAGCTGGGGATACCTGTAGGATGTAAAATGGGAAATAGTGCTTTGAAAAAAAAATTTTTTTAATTTAAAGGGATTCTTTTTTTGCCTATCAAATTGGCAAAACAACTTTTTAAAGGTTGATATGGTGAAAAGTATAAGGAGTAGACCATCTCATCACTCTTTTATTTTGAAACAATCTCAAACTTACAGAAATGTTGCAAAAACAGTACCAAAAACAACCCCAACCAGCATTTGAAAGTGATTGCTGACAATGCTCCATGACCACCCACCCATATTTTAGTATGTGTTTTCTGTAAACAGTGCTGCGTAACCACAATGCAACCATCAAAATTAAAAAAAATAATAACATGGATATATTGCTGTCATCTTATCTTCAGACCCCATTCAAGTTCCGCACTTGTTCCAGTAATACCCTTTTTAGCAATAAGATCCAGTCTAGAACCATGTGTTACATTTAGTTGTCTTGTCTTCTTCGATCCCTACAATTCTTTAGTCTTTTCATTGACATCTATGGCCTTACTACTCTTGAAGAATCCTGTACCAGTTATTCTGTAGAATGTCCCTCAAGTTAGGTTTGTTTCTCATTGATTAATTTCAGGTTATACATGTTTGGCAGGAATATCACAGAAGTGACATTCTTTCTCTTGTATTTTGTTAGGTTGTACATGGTTTTATTTGTCCCATTCTTGTTTTCTTTTTCTCTAATTCTATGGAGAGATGCTTCCTTGTTAAACTTTTAATTCGTTTTTTATTAGTATCAACTCATTGCCTATTTCATTCAATAAGTTATAATCCATTACTATATTTATTTTGATGTTCAGAATATCCCATATTTGAACATTAAGCTAGCTTCTGTGTCCTTTGCACATGACCTCATAATTCTTTGAGCATTTCCTTACTTTTTTGCCACAAAAAGGTGTTCCAGGCTCATCTGTGCTTTTCTTGCCCCAGCGCTGGAATCAGTAATTTTTGGGGGGGATGCTTGGTTCTTTTTAGTAGAGAATGACATTTAGAAACTCAAGGTTCTGGGTACTAGATGTGCTCAGTGCTATTGGGATGTCAATACCCCAAAAGAAAGCTAGGAAATATATATTTGTATATCTGTATACCTATATACACACACATACACGTTTACATTTAAATATTTTTCTATCCATACATACTAAAATCTCTACTTGCAATGTGTTTCCACAAGGTTCATTCTTGCTTTCTCTCTTCATGTTTATAATTTCCTTCTCTATTCAGTGAGACATCTGTCATTACTCAATATATTTGACCTGTTCTCCATGGTGCCACTGTCCCACACTCCCACACCCTCTTCACCTTGCTTGGGCTCTGTCGTCCTGCACCATGTGCCAGGCCACCCTCCTGTGTGAATGCTCCTGTCACTACTGTGACAGGCTACTATCCTTCACGTACATGGACACCCTCACCCTATTCAGGCTCTGAATCTTGTGACAGGCCACTGTTGTCCCTCAGTATTGATGCCCTCTTTTCCTTATATACTTTCTGATATCTGATACCAGCCCTCACTGCTGTCCACTGCCCACCACTCAGGTTTTGACACCCCACAATGAGCCATCCTTCTGTGTGTCTGCCGTGGGTTCCTACCCTTAGCCCTAGCTCTCTCCCCTATAGCTTCACTCCTTCCCCCACTCAGGCTCAGACTCTCATACTTGGCAACCATATTTACTCACTGCCACATAAACCCTACCTACCTCACTTAGTCTCACTTTATCAATCTCATAGTTTTGATTAGTAAATATAAATTGGTATATTCTTTCAAAAATTAATAGTACTTGTCACAATTAAATAGTTGACCCTTGAAAAACATGGGGGACTGGGGTGCCAAACCACCGTCTACCCTCCCTGCCCTGTGCAGGCCAAAATCCATGTGTAACTTTTGAGTCCCCAGAAACTTAACTACTTAAAGTCAGAAACCTTACCAATAATACAGGTAACCAGTACACCAAAAACCTTACTGATAACATAAACAGGTGGTTAACACATACTTTGTAAATTACATGTATTATATACTGTATTCTTACAATAAAGTAAGCCAGAGAAAATGTTACTAAGAAAAGCACAAAGAAGAGAATACATTTGGGGCACCTAGGTGGCTCAGTCATTAGGCGTCTGCCTTCAGCTCAGGTTATGATCCCAGCGTCCTGGAATCAAGCCCTGCATCGGGTTCCCTGCTCAGCAGCAAGCCTGTTTCTCCCTCTCCCAGTCCCCCTGCTTGTATTCCCTCTCTCACTCTCTTCTCTCTGTCATATAAATAAATAATCTTAGAAAAAAAAAAAGAGAATACATTTACAGTACTATACTATATTTACCAGAAATGAGCCACATGTAAGTGGGTCTGCACAGTTTAAACCTGTGTTGTTCAAGGGTCAACTGTAGGTGCTTATTTTGACCAGGAACTTACTGGAGAATTTATCCAGGTACATAGGAATGTTTGAAAGGATGCTTATGATACTGTTTATATATTTTTTTTTAAAGTGTCATCAATAGGAAATTTTTTCATATATGATGTAAGTGTTGAGATAAATTTAGAGAATGGACTATTAAAATTGGTGTTTGTTACATTTAACTGATATGAAAAGATATTTACTGATTTTGGGGGGATGGGAGGGTTGCAAAGTTCATTTCCAAACAGAATGTATACTCTAATTCTGTAGGGGCAGTATAATATAGAGATAAAGAATTAGGGCCTTTTTTTAGGAGGGAGAAGCTTTAGTGAACTCCCTGTTTCCCCAGAATAATGTCAGATTCCTTAGCTTAGACCCCATTGATCTATGACCTGACTTCCTCTTTTCTCTACTCACAGATCTCTACTGCTCTGCAACATGCCATCTTGTTTCCAGCCCGACAAAATTATGTGTTTAGACACAATGTTCCCCCATTTCAAGACAACCCCAGTATTTTCAATATCAGTGAAGCTATCCCCCAAACTCTCTAGTCCCCAAGGCAGTTAGCCTCTTTACTCCTATACTTTTATAATAGCACTTACCCACTTTGTATTGGAATTACCTATTTCTGTATTTCTTTTCTCTTAGTAGAATGAACTGAAGAGCATGAATCATGTTTCATTCCTTCTGTTATCCCTAGCAAGTAACCAAGTATCTGTAGTAAGGTTTCTTACCAATGTTTGTTAAATATTAATAATGTTATATCACAGGTTGTTGTTTTAGACCTTCATTTCCAATTAATTAGATCCCTCCTTATATTTGCATATAATTTGCTTTGCTATGATCCTGTTCTCAATAGTCCTAATTTTTTTTTAATATTTTGTTTATCTATTAGAGAATGAATGGTGGGAGGGGCAAGAGAGAAAGAAACAGACTCCCTGCTGAGCAGGAAGCCTGCTGAGGGGTTTGATCCCAAGACTCAGAGATCATGCCCTGAGCTGAAGGCAGATGCTTAACCAACTGAGCCACCCAGGCACCCCCAGTCCTGATCTTTTTTAAAGATTTATTTATTTTAGAGAGATTCGAGAGCAAGCATGTGTGTGGGGGAGGGACAGCGGAAGAGGGAGAGGAGCAGACTCCCTGCTGAGTGGGGATTCCCAAAACGGGGGCATGGAGGGGGGCTCAATCCGAAGACCCTGAGATCATGACCTGAGTCAAAATCAAGAGTTGGACGCTTGACTGACTGAGCCACCCTGACACTCCAGTAGTCTTGATTGTTAATGACCTGATATGTCTTTGCAGAAAGCCCGTTTATCTACCATTTTATTTGCTGAAAACTGTGAAGTAACCCACGACCAGTTATGTGAATTGCTGAAGTATGCAGTTCTGGGCAAATCCAGTGTTCCTAAACCCAGATATGAGATGAACTTAAATGGTGGGTATAGACCCAAGGTTTCAAACTAGTGTATAGAGGGTCACATATTCCTCAATTGACATTATTTGTTTGCCATACAGAATGTCCTAAACTTTTTCTTTTTTTTTTAGTGGTGGAGGAGGGGCGGAGGCAGGGGGGAGAGAGAGAGAGAATCCCAAGTAGGCTGCAATCCCAGTGTGGAGCCTGATGTGGGGCTCAGTCTCATAACCCTGAAATCATGATCTGAGCTAAAATCAAGAGTCGGATGCCTAACCAACTGAGTCACCCAGGCTCCCCCTACATTTTTTCTTTGCAGGAGTTGCCAGCATTTAATTTGGGAATTCCTTTATTAAAATTCAGATAATTTATCTCTTCAAAAAATTCGTAAGATCTGGCAATTGTCCCTCTATTCCCAAATGGCAACAATTTGTCAAAGCTGACTAGTAGCCTTCCCCTTATAGATGGGGCATGTATACTTTAGTGTGCCACTTACTGGTCAATATGGCCTGTTTCCCTTATTTACATTATCTGTATGGCTGCTTTTTGGTTTGCAACCCTCTTGGGAGCTTCCTGGGTATAAACTGATACCCAGCACACTTACTTGGAGGGTAGGGAGAGACTGAAGAAAGAGGCAGGCTGCGCCAGGTTGGTAAGTGGCAGTTTTAATAAACCAAGGGAACTTGCATATAAGGCTTGTCTGTGGCAGGAGGAAGACAAATGGATCCCTACACATGCCTGCCAAATCTTAAAGTGTATATAGAGGCCTTAACTGGGTTCAGTCTTTTGAACCATGTGGGTATTTTCAACACCACATCACTGTCTCAAGGCTGTGTCCTTGGAGCAGCTTCTGGGATCAGGAAGGATAAGCAGAACCCACATTCCAAGGACAGAGGAGAAGGGGTGAGGAGCCTTCAGGTGCTGGGGCCAGCTGACATATCAGCAGGCAGTCATGTCATTTCAGTGATCTTTCCCAACACCATTTAAAGGTATTTTGGTTTGTAACCCCTAGTGGAGACCCAATTGAAATACCATGATCATGGATTAAGAATCCCAGTTAATCTTTTTTGTTCCTTTCACATTAAGAAACAAAGACAATGTTATTATTCTGATATCTTCAATGCCACTGTTAAATGTCTAAAGAAAATTGCTTTTGTATATGTACCAGTAAAAATTTAAACTTTTCAGTTTTTCAGACACACCTATCTGAGGGAGATTGACTAGATAACTCAAAAGCCATCTTCTCCATTAACAAATATTACCAGTAGTCTGTCAATTTATCTGAAACTGGCTTTCTTAAAGCTAGTCACGTGATTATTAGCTTAGGAAAGACTCAGCAGCTAGGGATTTTGAGGATATGCCTTTGTAAAATGAGTTTTTTTCCAATTTAGAACAAATTGTAATAGGATTTTAAATTTGAATACATTGTGTTTCCCTTGTTATCCTAATTGATTTGAATGCAATAAACAATTATCTCAAGAAATCTTTTTTTTTTTTAAAGATTTTTACTTATTTATTTGACACAGAGAGATCACAAGTAGGCAGAGAGGCAAGCACAGAGAGAGAGAGAGGGAAGCAGGCTCCCGGCTGAGCAGAGAGCCCGATGCGGGGCTCGATCCCAGGACCCCGGGATCATGACCTGAGCCAAAGGCAGAGGCTTAACCCACTGAGCCACCCAGGCGCCCTTCTCAAGAAATCTTTATTTGAATTCTGTACAATAGTAGCTGTTCTTTGCTGGGCAGTCATTGAGTAATGGTAAATTTCATTAACTGTTGTTCACTACTTTTTTTTCCACACTTCCCTTTTGTATGTCTGTAACTGACCTTTAGCTGTACTGGTTTGATTTTTCAACAGCTGGTGCCAGCTTTTTCACTAAAACCACCTGAACGATGTGGTGGTTTTTGTACTGCAGGGAATGAGCCAGCTACACTTTTACAGGTTCTACTTGGAGTTTGGATTTCTCCGAAAGGCATTCAGACATGTAAGTTAAGAAAACTTTGTATTAGGGCCTGAGTTGAGTCGTCTCATCCAAAGACTAGTGCATGTCTCAAACTATGCTCTTGGGCAACCTTATTGAACAAGCAGTAGAGGTTGTAGAAAGCAAGAAAGATTAAGATTCAGAGATCTCCTGTTGAGATTAGGTTTGCCTCTGATTTTCTTTGATAATTTAGGCAAAATATTTATTACCAGATTACAATCTATATATAGTTCCCAGGCTGATTCTTCTTATTTTATTCAGGCTATGATGTTTTTAAAAATTATATACTCTATGTAAATCTGTGTTTTTTGGCCTCCTGACAACATCACAAAATTGGACATCCTTAGAACAGTATCTGGAGCTGAGTAGCAGCTGTCATCTTTAGGAGAGGCATGTGCTCCCTGTTTTCCTTCCCATAGCCACCTCCAGTCTTTATTGGACTGTTTCATCCATTTACCTCTGAGGGATTTGAGTTGGTGAGTCCTAATCTCTTTGGGTCTCCATTTTCTTTTCTGCTTTCATTTATCAAAGGCTACATACATGCTAGGACCTACATCAATCATTCTGCGTGCATCATCTTTAATTATTTAAGTACTTCTGTGAGAGATACAAATATCTTCTATATGTAAGGAAACTGAATAACTTGTCCAGGTTATAGCTAGAAGTGGTGGAGCTGGAATTTCAGCACAGGTGAGCCTAAAGCTGAAGATCTCAACCTTTCAGCTTTGCTGTGTCATCTCTCCTAACTACCCGGCAAGCTGTCCACTAAAGTAATAGATACAGAAGTGCTTTGAAAAATATAAGGGACTTTCCTTTGCTGAGTTACACCTTTGTGTAATGCTTGTTTTTGTTTCCGGCGTGTAATCAGAACCAAAGAAAATATCTGTGAGTGGGATAAAGGTGGCTTCACTTACTTAGCCACTTTTTTTTAATCATTATTATTACCTAGTCACTTTTACACATTAAGGAGACAGTCCTCATTTTCTAATACAAATAGTTAAGGTCCAAACGTTTCTTAGTACTCAGGTGACAATAAAAGTGCAAATCTTTGACAATATTTTAACTGCTTTCAAGCATTTTTATAAAAACTTGGTATGTACTTACAGAAATTCCACTTGCCACCACCATCATCTAATTTTCTAGCTGATATCATTGGACTGCAAAAGAAGCAAACAACAGGAGATCTATCCAAGATGGTGGAAGGTATGGTTGTGACTCTAGTTTGATGATTTGCTCATTCTAAAAGACATTATGGATATGTGGGTTTATCAGTCAAGTTTATACTTGCAAACAACAAAGGTCAATTCTAACCACCTTAAACAGAAGAGCAGTTTTTTGTTTTTGTTTTGTTTTGTTTTTAAAGAAAAAATGGATAAGTACCTAGGGAGGATAAAGAGCAGGAACCATATAGCCAATATTCATGTCCCAGGAACCATCTGGTTAGGTGAGAGCTCAGAGCCCCTACCTAGACCTCCTCCACCACAGTCCATTCTCCACCTCCACACACCTAGGCCAGCAACCTCTTTTCATCCTTGAAATTCTTCTTTGTCTCTGCTTCTCTCTACCCTGTCTCCTTACTTTCTCTCCCTTGCTAGCACTGGCCCAATCCCCCCACCACTCACTCAGTGTCTCACCCTGACAGTCTCTTTATCACTCCACAGGCCCTCAGGACTCCCGCTCTGTGCAGCTCTGTCCAGGGACACCACAGGGAACCACCTCTCCTGACTACCCCTCTCTCCTGACCTGTCACAGGGCGTGACAATCCCATTTACAAAGGCTGCTCAGGCAACCTTGACTGCCACAGTGCAGTTACCAGCTGCTCCTGGGCAGCATGTGGACAGACTGAACTCGATACTTTGGTGGCCCAGCCATGACCCCAAAGCTGCTGGAGGATGGCTGCATCCATGACCTGGGAAGAAGGAGGGCTTTTCAGGATCCAGCAGCTCTGTGGCAGAAGGGATTGGCAAAAAGGGCCTAAAAGGTGACAGAAGCATACACCCAACTCCTCTTACTGCTGAGGAAGGGATGGATCTCCTGTCAGTGAGCTCTGCCCTGCCCATCGCTCAACAGGGAAACTGTGGGAGGATTGTGGGGTATCATGGGTCTTACCAAGAACACTGCCACCATCAGCTCCCCTCAAGGCCCCCCTGTGGTTGGGGGGCAGCTGGTAAGGTGAAACCACTGCACAAAACCTGGATCAATGCAGGGCCTCTTCACCAGGCTCTCAGGGCCTCTCCAGACACTTCATTCTCTGCTCACTGTCCCAGCAGACCACTGCCTGGGGACAGGCACCTGTCTTGCTGATCACTACCCCCCTCCAAACTAGCAGGTGTCATGTGCTCAAGAGGATCTGTCACCAGAGTTAATACAAACACCAGCGGATCTAAATTCAAGCTGGGCCCCCTCCCCAGAAGGATTTCTGGGGTCCCTTGCAGTAGAGGTACCACGAAGGGTAATCTTGCTCTATGCTCCATCACAACCACTGCTGCCAGGGTATTATCCGTGTCTGAAGGCTTCACCCTGTGCACTCAAAGGAGAGGGACTGTAGGTCCTCCTGAAGGCAGACGCTGACACAGAGATAGAACTGTGAATGGTTTATTGGGGGGATACCAGGAGAGACAAAGCACAGGGGAAAGGATGGGCATGGAAAGCATTCAGACCATCAGGCAGAAAACATTCATATCTTTACTAAATAGAAACTCATTGGATCCTGGCTGCTGGAGGTCAAGGAAGTCTTCAGACTACAAAATGATTAGCCTGTAAGGCAAAAGGATTTGGGTTAGTACACTGGGACCTTATGTTTTCCCAAATGCTCTTTGCCTCCCATAGTGTATCTGAGGCCTTGGATGAACACTTGCGTGTGTGGCCGCCTCTGTGAGTCTATACGTAATAGAAAATAATTGTCTTCACATCTCACATATACATCTCTGATTGTACCCATTCTCTTAACTATCTTTTACTTCATTGTGGCTAGGACCTGAAAGTTAATAGAAAAAGGGGGACTCTTTGCCTTGTCTTTCAAATGAGAATTGCCACTATCTGGGCTGAGGTGTTACCCTCTTAGTGTATTTTGTGGACTTAAATGAACATTTTTTGGAAGCTCATGGGCATGGAGCTATTTTCATTTAAACAGTGAGAACAATGAATGGACAGAGCCCAAGTCCTTTGCCAATTATTACTATTTTTTTTCTTTTTGAGACAGAGACAGAGCCGCTAGGGTGGCTCCTGGTCAACCCTGACTCCCCTACTAACAGTCTGACTCTGGTTGAGGCCAAAGCAGCCCGTCTGCTGACCTCAGTCCCGTGTTCAGTTTTTCTCACTGGGGAACATAAACTCAGCCAGACAAGAATCCCCAGAGACCTGTTAAATTTCCCAAATCTCCATAACAGTCTTTCACATGGTTCAGAACCTTCAGAAATTCAGGGAAACAATGTTCTTCATAGACTGAGTGAATGGCTTCACGGCAAAAACGACATTCTGAGACAAATGGCGTGATCCACACTGTGTGCGTGAACACATGCTGCCAGGTTGTTATCTGTGTGTTGGTATGGACCGCACGGTGTCCTCACACTCACTCTCAAGCTGCTGGCCTGCCAGGAACGGCCTCACCCTCCTGAGAGAAGACCAGCCTCTCCCTGAGCACCTCCAGCCTTCTCAGCATCCACAACCTCCAGTTTCTGTGTGATTGGGGCTCCCTCCCTTCCTTCTGGATACATCTCTTGTTCTTCCCTTATATGGAACACATCGTCTGTGTCCTTTCATCATTGAGTCCCTCCCTTCTCTCAGACACACACCCTCAATTCCTCACGTTAAGAGCAGGCCTCATCCCCCCCCTCCCCAGAGCGCAGAGCATCGTCTCTGTACCATGTGCATGCGCACACCTGCTGTGCCCAGCTTTCGGAGAAGGGCAGCTCCCTGCCACCACAAGGGACCTGCCAACCCTCTCAGTATGACTGGAAGACAAGGTCCATCAATTGTATCTACAGACCAACCAGAAGAAAGTTACCATGTCCTTAGCAGCATTCACTCCGCCATGACATGAGAGGCCAGAGGGCAGCACCACTGGTCCTTGTGGAGGATGCTCCAGCATCTGTATCTGACTCATGCCATAGAAAAGACAGAAGCTTCTCCCCCTGGAAGTGACTGAGCAACATTTCAATGAACCCTCTACACCTGCCTCCAGCATCTGCCACTGTTTCTCGTTCTCACCTCCCTGACTGGACAAGAGCGTTTCCCACAAGTTTCCAGACTGCAAAGGACAAGGGCAGACCCCCACCCTAATGATCCATGAAGGGACCACAGCCCTGTGTCAGGCGTTTATACAACTAATGAAATGACAGTTCAAACCCTACACGCCGCAGATGAATTGAGAGGTGTTTCATCCCTCCCAGAACAACAAAGGCAGATGCTAGACATGCACGACGGTAAGAGACAGATGTCTGCCATTGTGCAACAGAGACACTTCCTTCCCAAAAATGGCACCTGCCCGTGCTCAGTGTGTGCAAATAGCCAGCACACACATGTGTGTCCTGAGGAACTTCAGAATCTTAAAAGCGCCCCCAGCCCGGTTTCGCCTTGAATGTCAAGCCCTGAGCACAAACTCTGTGTTTGCTCCACTGACACAACTGCAAGGTGATGATCTGGAAACAGAGACGCCTGTAAGCTCTGCACGAAGACTTGCCACTTTGGGAAACAACACCACACATGGACCCCAGGATATACCCAACACACACAGGTCAGGACACTGTGCTGCCCAGAGAGGAACAGGACTCCAGAAATGGGTACAACTGAAAACACCCCTGTACTTACTTGGTTCTCTTCTAGGACCTTCTTGGGCACGGTGCTGCTATTGTCCCCTTGAGCTCCACAGGCTTCTGAATGGGAAGGAAGCCCTAGAAGGGACGGATATGGATTCAGACTGGCGATGACCACACAGGATTCAAGCCAACCCACTCCCCCTGCCCCAGCCTATTCCATGCTCTCCCTCTGAAGGGTCCTTCCTGTTTCTCACAGGACTCCCCTGACCATTGTGGATAATGGAGGGAACAGTCCCTCACCCTTGCAGATATGGCCACTCTGCCCAGGAACAGTTGTTTCCAGAACTAATCTATAATGCTGGACAACTGGGGCCTCCACACATAAGAGTGATGTGAAGGTTGTGCTTCATCCAGCCCAGAGCCCAAAACATCATGTCTGTGCAGTACACCTGGGCAATGCTTCTATGTCTGTCCTCTGCAAAATGTTACCTTTCTTCTCCATGGCAGATACATGCTGCCCAGTTCTGTGTGGTGAACCAGACAGTCCATGAGATGGACGTCCACACAAAGTGGAGGAATGTTACTATGTCCTCCCTTGGGCTTATCTTTGCATTGCAAAGCCTTTTGGCACCTCCTCTCCATCCTCTCCACCAACAGAAGTGGCTAAACTATGAATATGCTTTATGACTCACATCAATTCAGATCATCTCACCATGTGGTGGAGGAACGAGGTGTGGCTGAGGCCCCCATGTCCCCCAGTGTGGAGGAGGAGGAGGAAAGCCTGGTATATTCTGCCCCCTGTGGTAGGGCATACGGAGGGGCCCTGGCCACTGAGGAAACACTCTCACACCAGTACTGACCTGCAGAACAGACAAAATATTTTAGTAAAACAGACAAAAGTTGCAACACCAAGAAAACAAACCAAAACAAAGAGCTCTCAGCACCCGGCTCCTTCTCCAACGCCACGTTCCAGGAGAGCTGCATCATGCTACAAAACTTACATACCCCTCCCAGCTGGTGCCAGTATAAAGAGGGGGGAGAGGGCAATGGCTGTTACAGGAATAGCCTGTCACCAAACATCACTGCCCATGTCTGCCCACATTCGCCAGCAAGAAGTGGTGTCTTTTTTTTTTTTTTAAGATTTTATTTATTTAGTTGACAGAGATCACAAGTACGCAGAGAGGCAGGCAGAGAGAGAGGGAGGGGGAAGCAGGCTCCCTACTGAGCAGAGAGCCTGACGCGGGGCTCAATCCCTGGGATCATGACCTGAGCTGAAGGCAGAGGCTTTAACCCACTGAGCCACCCAGGCGCCCCAAGAAGTGGTGTCTTAAAGATGAAAAAGGATCACTGAAAACTAGTAAAGCAGCACATTCCAGACACGGGGGCATCGGCATCCAGGACAACACTTCGTCTTCCCTCCTCAGCCCCCAGAGAAGATTTTGGTTAGGTCAGTAATAGAGAGAATGGGACGAAACTGAATGCCTTTTCTCCACAAAGTTTCTGAGCCACTTGAAGGGAATCATTTGCTTGTAAGTCCCCGACTCTCCTCATGCTGCCTTGCCTCCTGACAAAGGGTCCTCTACTCTCTACAGTTTCTGTCCATGGACAAAGACCCTTGAGGAATTAAGGACTTGTGGTCTGACAGGGGCACTGGAAAAGTGTCGGCCCACTGAGGGGCTGATTGAACATCCCCAAATGCAAACCAGTGTGTCTAGAGAGCATGTGTGACACTACCAGGATGGGTTGGGAGAGAAGATATGAGCTGGCACAGCCACCAGACCCCGCTCACGGGAGCACAACTGAAACACGTGTGAGGTGTGGTCCCTGCTGGGAGTCACTGGGATTCCCTCTTCAGGGCTCCTGCTCCAGGGGGCGTTTTCTACGACACACCTGGCAGCGTTCACCATCATCTCACCCAGGGGCCAACTGGAGGGATTCCAGCTCATGTCTTTGCCCGCACAATTGGAAAGCACAGGAGGTCACAACTCACCTTCTCCACCAACGCTCAAGCTGCCCAAAGCACGTGGCACAAGTGTGAGGCAGTCCTGGCTTTTCCCATTTGTCCATCTGTGAGGACCTCTGCAGACATCCTCCCAGGTTAGTCTCCTGACCTGAAAACCAAAAATGCTCCTGCTCCCGCAGGAAAGCAAACCACAAAGTCAGCCGGACTAGCTGACTTCACTGTGGAGTGAGACATCATCCTCCTTGAGTTATTTACACACATGTGCGCACACACACACACACACACACACACACACGCACGAGGTGAGCATCCTACTGTCACGTGTCTCTAAGCATCTATAGCTTTGGGAGGAAGCAGGAAATTGAGGATCTCTAACGGAGCAGCCCAGAGGCTCCTGGGTGAATGGCGTGCACTCTGAAAGGGATGATCGCAGGACACACGCAACACCACAAGGCCCGGACAGGGTGCTGTCCACACTGCAATACATTTCAGAAACGGACACAACTAAAAACACCCACAGCACTTACTGTAGCCATCTCTGGGTCCTTTTGAGGGCCAGTGCTGCTGTTCATCCTGGGAACCGGTCTAGGTGCTGGATCAAAGGTCACAGGTTTATTGTGGTTTGCATGCCCTCCATGCCTTCCTCTCCCATCTTGCACTCTTTCCCACACTCGGGTCCCTTATCCAAGGATTTCCCACGTGACTCAAGTGACTCCTTTGCTAAGAGAGACACCAGTCACCTGACTCTTGCGGGAGACACTCCAGGACCCTGCTTCCAGTGTTTCCATAAGTAATCCATCATGTGTGGACAGGTTGGGGTACAACTGGCTGGAAATCACTAAAATTGGGGTGCTCATCACACATCAGGCAAATCACTTTTTCTTCATAGATTAAACATCTAAGTGAGAATAGCCTTGGGTGGATGACATCCACAAACCCCCAACATGAACAGCCCACGTTCTCTTCTCAGGCCACAAAGGATGGTTTATTTGTCCAGCCTACAGATGAGACCTAGCATGCGTGACTGGCCAATGAGTAAACATTTCAGGGAAGAAGTGGACTTTGACAGTTGTATAGTCACAAACAAAGAAAACATAGGCAGATTGAGCAATAAAGCTATGGCATTGCACTGATAACAGGAGAGGAGTAAAATATATTTCACTGATGAATATGGTCCTATAGCTTACAAATAAAACAAAAATATAGGAACCTCCATAATGAGTAAATAAATGCCCTTTTTCACAAATAGTCTTTTTTTTTTTTTTTTTTTTTTTTTGCCAAGGCTTGACCCCTGGATCAAAGTGGGAAGGGAGCTCGGCTCCCAGCTTCTCAGATTCAGCTCTTCAGAAGGGGGTGGAAGGGGGGAAGGTGTGGAGGGGCGTGAGCTCCACCTGTCACAGGGGCAAGTGTCCTGCTGCCTTGGGGCATATGAGGGAAGCACCCTCCTGTCACCCCTTCAGACAACCTGCAGTCCTTAGTACTTGTGATTCTCTCCAGGGCACACAGCGATCACCCACAGGAAGGGGAAGGACCCCGTGTGGTTTCACAGCAGAAATCAGGCTGCTGCATTTCACATCGTGCTCCCTACCTTGCCACAGAGGCTTCAGCAACTCAGGCCTTCCCGGCATCGGTCTGTGCCACATGGATCCCACACGCAGCATCTCCCCTTCCATCATGCGCAGTCTTGAACACAGAAAAAGAATGGACATCTCTAAGAATTACAACACCACGTCCTCTCCTAGGCACTAAACAGCATAGCCGTCACCCCTCCAAACACCGTAAAAATGCACGTCAAACTCTCACACCTGTGTTTCAGGTAGGCGTTCTCCCTGCTCTGCTGCACTATCCTCTCCCAATCCCAAGCCTTCATCTGCGGGAGAAAAACACACCCACCTTCAGTTGTGCCGGACTGTGCCCCAAACGAAGACGAGGAAAAGGAAAACACTTACCCATTAGCCACAGCATTCCTCTCCTGAACTGCCATCTGAAAAAAGCCAACACACCAAAAGCCCATGTTCAGGGTTCTAAGGGCCACTGCCATCACCTGCAGGGGGCGCCAAGGAGTCAGTGTGTTGGACACAACTCAGGTTACCTTGTGATTGTAGGTGAGCTCAGCCTCTTGCTGCTGATCTTGCATTTCTTCCACTTGCTGTCTGTGAGGGACAATTGTTTTCATCACACAAAACCCAACACTGGCTGTGATTTTCAATCATCTGCCCATGTGGCCATCCTCCTCTTATCTGTCCCCTCATACAATTGATTCTGACACAGGAAACACTTTCACCTGATTATAATCGGACTGTAGGATCAAAGCTATTGTTACAGCTTTCCTTAATCATTTTTCTTCGCATGCAGGTTCAGAATTGACATAATTTCCTTACCCATTTTCAGTCCTTCTCTCAGTTAATCTCAGGACAAGTGTCTTTTGTCATGAAGCTCTACTCTCCTTTAACTTCTATCCTTGCCATGGTTCCCAGGGTTACAAAGACCAGTGCCGTCAGATGGCACTACCATGTTTATGGGTAGGATTCATCCCAGCACAAACTGCTTTCCTCAAGATTAGGACAACTGACACCACCCCAAGGGCACTGGTGTGGAGCCAGTTTCCACAGAGGCCAACGCTGGGGATCAGGACGTGTATAGTAACATAATTTTTTAGTTCATTATCTTTCTGTGTCTGTTAATTCTCTCTGGATACATCCTCTGAATTTTTGTGTATATTACTTAATTGAGTCCTAAAAATGTACAAAGATTAAAAATCCAAAGGGAACAGGTTTTTCAGGAGCCACTAGTATGTAGTGTCTGAACTTACCTATACTTGTCCATTTCTTCTTTGGTTACTTTCAGATTTTCTTCTAGAGCTGAAAGCTCATTCTTGGTTACATTCAGTTCATAAAGTGTCTCTTCTAGCTTCCTAAGATGGGAAAGGTATATACATTGTCCAGTAGCCAAGGTGCCAAATTTCTGCCTTTTATCCTCCCAGCACACTTGATGGCCTATGTTGCAATGTCCCCGCTAAAAGTACAGACCGACAACACAACAGGGAAATGAATGAAGGCCCCATTTAGGGTTAAAGAACAATCCAACTCTGGCTGCTGCCAAGTTCCCTGCCATCGGGACTGTCTTCATACTTCTCTACTTCAATTCATTCACCATGTCACCAAATAACATTGCACTTTGTGCCCTCTCAGAGTTGGTCTTTGATTTAAGATGGTGAAGGTTCATTTCAAATCAAAGTGAAAAGCCAAGCCTGACCAGCTACACTCTTAGGATAAAGCAGGTGCCCATCACTAGTCTCAAAACTCCGTGGGGAGCCCTGATCCTCACACCAAGGCTGTGCCCGACACAGTCAGTCAGCCCAAAGGAACCTTCCAGAATATGGCTTCACTGGCATGGAAACTCACTCCCACACAACTCTAGGCTTTAGAAGTACAAACCCTGGCCCCTTGTGAAAGATCCTGGTGTAGGAAAAGGCCAATCTTAGTGCCAAAAATATGTCTCAAATAATCCCTGTGAACTGTCACATACTCACGGTGTTATCTCCAGGGAACAGACTTCAGATGGAAAACTGTCAACTCCATTGACTCAACCTCCTTAAGCAAGACCAAGTTCATGGATAGTGAAGGCAGTAAACGGCAATGTTAAAAAGGTTGGTTTGCTGGGCTGCCCTCAGACTCTTGTTCATGGTGTTGACTCACAAGGTTTCAACAGGACACTTGTCAGGAACCACAGGCAGAAAGACTCTTAGAAACTGAGACAAAAGCTCTAGAAAGAGAAGGACATGAGCATCTGTTTCTGGTCTCTCAAGTATCTTTAAGCAAATGTCTTCTGGAGTGGCAATCAATGTGTGGCTCAGGGATATGGTGTTGAACAGAGAAAGGTGGTCAGGACAGTGGACCTGCCCCAAGAAGAACTTACCAATGAACAGAACCCAGGTGCCTGTGAGAGAGAGTGGCCCCTACCCCCGGAGTGGGAAGGAATAACACAAAGCTGAGTCTCCAGGGAAGACAGGGAACAGTTTTGCTCTTCAACATGAATGAGGTACTCCAACGTCCTGATCTCCTCCTGAGAAACAAAAGGAAACACTGGACAAGAGAGCAGACTTCTGAGTGAATGCACCCAATTTCTAAAGACCACATGAACAAACAAGAAAACCAGATGGAGAAGGAGGAAGCCTAGGAGAAAGCCAGCCTAGCAGTGGGAGCCAGTCTCCCCAGGACACATCAGTGAATTCTGGAACAGGCGAGTGAATACAAAGTAAATGAACAAGCAACCTTTTGGGGACAGGTTGGAATGCAACAAGCAAGTCCTGGTCCAGCCAGCAAAGATGAATCTTAGTGAAACTGTGGGCTTTGGTTGGGATCCGGGAGAGTTACACCTAGAAAATCATGTGGAGGGGCACCAGGGTGGCTCAGTCATTAAGTATCTGCTTAAAAGTATTTGGTTCAAGTCATGATCCCAGGTCCTGGGATTGAGCCACACATTGGACTCCCTGTTGGGCGGGAAGCCTGCTTCTCCCTCTCCCACTCCCCCTGCTTGTGTTCTCTCTCTTGCTGTGTCTCTCTCTGTCAAATAGATAAATATAAAATCTTAAAAAAAAAAAAGAAAGAAAAGAAAAGAAAAAGAAAATCAGGTGGACAGGAAATACCCTGGCCTTCTTAGCGATTGGGCTACAGCGAATGATCTCAGTTGTACACCAGATGAAGGGACCCAGTATTGCTGGAGCCCCAGCCCACTTTCCACAAAGAAACTTTCCTTGTTTCTGCAGGAAGAGAATTCCATTTTTCTCTCCACATTCTGGGCCCAAGTCTCATGCTGCACAAGACATGGACCTAATGCAGGACTTTTAAGAGCATGTGATGAGAGTGAAACTGAAAGGACAGTGTAGACTGACCCAGAGGGGATCCAGGTATCAAAGTGATTAATGCTGGCTGGTACCTTCCCCCTTCTACCCCAATGAATCACACAACAACGTGTGGCAAGTCCTTAGAACAGAAAGGAAAATGCAGGTTACACAAATCAAGATAGGAAGGGCAGGCACGATTCTACAGAATGCATTTGGCAAAAGTACTCTAAGATCCAATTCCAGAAGTTCTAAATACAGTTATCTAGACTCGCCGCCAGGTAAATTCATACAGCAGTATCTATGACAACACAGCAATAGCTTACCCTTCTGCAGTCAGTTTTGTCTTTCAGTGAACTCCACCACCACATCCATTTTCTTTTTCAGCAGTTCAATTCTGCTTCTTTAGCTGTTTTCTGAGAAGTCAGGGCATTACACTGGTCTTCCAGGAACTTTTTACTTTCTGTAAAGGATGAGTTGCCTTTTGAGTGTTTGTGCCATGACCTGAGAACTTGGTTTTGATGGGGAAAGGAGAAGGGCAAGACCGTGAAGGCAGGAAGGCATTCTTTCCCTGCCTGATGCAAACTCATTGCCACCATATGGAGATTTCTTCCCCTCAAACAACGTACCTTTCAGTTCTTGCTTTTTGGATGTCAAGGCTCTCAGCTCTTGATCTCCCTATTCATCTTGGACCTTTAAGACAGATTTGAGAAAAGACATTTGAGGTCACCCAACAGGACAGGATCATGGAGGGCAACAAAGAAAGCCCTTGAGGCATAAATAGAATAAGGAGAAAGTAAGGAAACTAGTTCATGTTTAAAAACACACAAATAGCTTTGTTAGTGGAAAAGACATAAAAAAAAAATCTTCTACTATACAATTGGGCTTGCTATCACCCTTCATCGCTCACTATTTTGTGGGATTCTCTACATAACTTGGAGAGCAGCACTGAATGATGTGATTACCCAGCTGTGAAATAAACCATACTTCCTAGACCTTGAAGTGGCAAATCTCATCGTAGTGGTCCTAAGTGAAATCACAGCTCACTGTACAGTAGGAGTTGCAGTTCCCAGACTCCCACTCTCTACTGCATAAACAGCACATGAGTACACTGCACTCACCTCACCCAATGAACTGTTCTAAAAGAAGCCTGCAGAGCCACATTATAGGACAACTAACACCGAACTCTTACCATGTCCATGTTCTTGATATTCTTTTCTCTCTCAGCTTGTAGGAGAGCCTGTTTACGATGAAGGGTGTCCTTCACATTTTCATTAATCTCTTCCACCTTCTTGATGTTCTCCTTCAAGAAAATATATTGAAATATATATATATATATATATATATATATATATATATATGGAATGAGTAACAATGATTCATTCCTTGGGGCACTTGGGTGGCACCTGTGTGGCCCAGTCTGTGGAGTGTCTGACTCCTGCTTTCGTTTGCCTCAAGTCCTGATCTCAGGGTCATGGATTGATCCCTGCATCATGCTACACACTCAGCACGGTGTCTGCTTGGGATTCTCTCTCTCTCCTTCATACCCCCTGCCCTCACTCTTTCCTTCTCTCAATCAATCAATCTTAGAAATAATAATGATAATAATAATAATAATTCATTACTTTTTAAAAATTTTTATAATTTATTTTCAGCAAACAGTATTCATTGTTTTTGCACCATACCCAGTGCTCCATGCAATCCATGCCCTCTCCAATACTCACCACCTGGCTCCCCTAACCTCCCACCCCCCGTCCCTTCAAAACCCTCAGATTGTTTTTCAGAGTCCATAGTCTCTCATGGTTCACCTCCCTTTCCAATTTCCCTCAACTCCCTTCTCCTCTCTAACTCCTCTTGTCCTCCATGCTATTTGCTATGCTCCACAAATAAGTGAAACCATATGATAATTGACTCTCTCTGCTTGACTTATTTCACTCAGCATAATCTCTTCCAGTCCCGTCCATGTTGATACAAAAGTTGGGTATTCATCCTTTCTGATGGAGGCTTACTACTCCATAGTATATATGGACCACATCTTCCTTATCCATTCATCCGTTGAAGGGCATCTTGATTCTTTCCATGGTTTGGCGACCATGACCATTGCTGCTATAAACATTGGGGTACAGATGGCCCTTCTTTTCACTACATCTGTATCTTTGGGGTAAATACCCAGTAGTGCAATTGCAGGGTCATAGAGAAGCTCTATTTTTAATTTCTTGAGGAATTTCCACACTGTTCTCCAAAGTGGCTGCACCAACTTGCATTCCCACCAACAGTGGAAGAGGGTTCCCCTTTCTCCACATCCCCTCCAACACATGTTGTTTTCTGTCTTGCTAATTTTGGCCATTCTAAGTGGTGTAAGGTGGTACCTCAATGTGGTTTTAATTTGAATCTCCCTGATGGCTAGTGATGATGAACATTTTTTCATGTGTCTGATAGCCATTTGTATGTCTTCATTGGAGAAGTGTCTGTTCATATCTTCTGCCCATTTTTAAATATGATTGTCTGTTTTGTGTGTGTTGAGTTTGAGGAGTTCTTTATAGATCCTGGATATCAACCTTTTGTCTGTACTGTCATTTGCAAATATCTTCTCCCATTCTGTGGGTTGCCTAATAATTCATTACTTTTATTTCTGTTGTTAGAACACAATTCAGGCAAAGAAGGTATTCTTACTTTCAATTTATGTACTTCAGCAAGGGAAACCTTATGTTCTCTCTTCGTTTCAGCTTGCTTCTTTGCTTCCCTGATCTATAAAACATATGAAAAAGGAATCAGAATTCAAAAATAGCATCATATTAGAGAAAACGATCTAACAATGTGTGACTCCTTTTACAAAGAGAGAGGCAGTGCTCTATATTTGTGAAGCTTCTCTTACTCAAGAACCGCTCCTGGATCGCACAAAATAGATCAATAGAATGAACTACCAGAGGGGGAAGTAACCAAAATGAAATCACAAAAAATATTTGAAAGGGCACACATACCTTCTCCTCCCAACTAGCTAATTTTTTTTCAAGATTCCTGTTTTCCTTTTTAAAGTCATCAATCTTCTTCTTTATTTGGTCTAAAGTAACTGAAAGGAGAAAAAATAATTTTAAGATAATTAGCAAAACCAGTGACATTGAATAACCCCGGTGTGTTAGCACCAGAGACACATTCTCTGACACTTGGGTGTCACTAACTTGCTAGCATTCCCATTGTGCCTGAAGAAAGCAAGTTGTAGCCACATATGATACCTAAGACTTTCTATATCAGTGAGACTCCTACTTAAAATGTTTTTCAAAAATAGAGAAACTCAATCAAATGTCTTCTCATTTTTCTCCCATCTGTAAGTACCATTCTTGGAAAATTCAATCCCTGCAAATGCTGATGTGACAGAGCTGTGACAGAAAAATCAAGCATCCTATCAACTAACATTTCTCTCCTCCAATAATTCAGATACAAAACAGGTCCCTGCAAACAACCCAAAATGAGCAAAACTATCTTTTGGTCTGCTCAGTGCCACGTCCACTTCCAGGTCCTACTTGGAATTCCACACAAAGAAAGCTCAAGATGTCAGGTGAGTGACAACTCACAGGCCTTCAGAGACTTTCTGCTACTCAGAGATTGCCTTAAATGAACCCCAGGCTGGGGGCCCTGGAGGACAAGATCATTGCTATAAACACACTTGGGGACAATCTCCACGTTACACAGAGTCTGTGGAGGGCCTGGATAATGCACACACCTGAGAAGACAAGCTTTTTTCATCACAGCAGGAGAATGTTACCCTTCACCCTTACAGGAAAACAACACTCAAGAGGAGCCTGATCATAGCTGGATAACACATGTAAGGTCTAGAACACAGACTCCTCTAAGAGCCACTGAATTCTCTCATCTTGGGGCACCTGGTGGTTCAGTTGGTTGAGGGTCTGTCTTCTGCTGGGGTTAGGATCCTGGGTCCTGGGATGGCATCCCACATCCAGCTCTCTGCTTAGTGGGGAGCCTGCTTCTCCCTCTCTGACTGCCACCCTGACTGCTTGTGCTCTCTCTCTCACTCTCTCTGTCAAATGAATAAACAATCTCTTAAAAAAATAATTCTCTCATCTTTCCTCAAAGTGCAAACTTCTCTTCTCCTGGCCCACTGTGAGTGCTCTCATGCTCTGAGACCTCTCCTCACCAGCACTGCCGCACTCACAGCGATGACAATGACAACGATATTTGACGGTTTCTTAAGTGCCTGGCGGCCACCCAGGCAAAAATTTTTGGCAAAGAAAACTGAAGCCGAAAATCTTACCTTCATATTGTCGAGGCTTTACCTCAGAGAGGAAGAAACAAGGATAAGCTGGATGTCAAAATGTATTATGAGTAAAAATCTATAGTACACATAAATACCAAAATTGTAATCCAAAAATATTACAATAATCATTTGCTTAGCAGAATGAATTCACAGGATCAAAAAAGAAGACAAAATTAGAATTTCCTGATTAAGTCATCATAGTTCACAATCCATTTCTGATAAAGAGCACAAGTGTGGGGTGCCTGGGTGGCTCAGTGGGTTAAGCCGCTGCCTTCAGCTCAGGTCATGATCTCAGGGTCCTGGGATCGAGCCCCGCATCTGGCTCTCTGCTCAGCAGGGAGCCTGCTTCCCTCTCTCTCTCTGCCTGCCTCTCTTGTCTACTTGTGATCTCGCTCTGTCAAATAAATAAATAAAATCTTTAAAAAAAAAAAAAGCACAAGTGTGTATGACTTCTTTTTGACCCCCAAATCTATTCACATTCTATTCAATGAATTTTCAACCTATTCAATTTTGACAAGGGATCATGCAGACATTACAAAATATTCATTATTACACCATTTCCCTAGCTTTTTTTATGTTAGTAATCATAGTTTGTCATTAGTTTTTTTTTCATTGTATATATTTATTGAGATAGAATTTAATCATTGTCCCCAGCGTTACTGAGACACAAGTATAAGGTGTACAGTGTGTTGATTTGATAGATTTATAGATTGCAAAATGATTACCACCATGGCTGATCCTTCAGCCTGCCCCATGGTTGCTTTTTGTGGTGTATGTAATAGAGTATTGCCGTTCTCTGTCTTCGGATGAATTTAGTGCAGATTCCTGCCATCCTAATTACAACACAAAACATTCCCTTCATTGTCAGTATGTTGAGTGCCTCTTTCCATTCAATTCTATCCTAAGGGTGCTTGTGTGTCTTTTTTGTCTTTCATGGGGCGTGTTTCTGGGATGCATCCATGTTGCATGGATCTCAAAGCTTTCAGACGGGAATCGTTGCAAATCATTACAGGATGTGTGGCCTTTTGTGTCTGGCTTCACTCATTAAGTTCTTTGTGGAGATGAAGAACCAAGAGAACTAGCAGTGAAGCTTCTGGGAAGAATTTGAGATTCCATAATGGGACAAAGGGAGTAGATGTTAGGGGCTTGGCAGCGCCCAAAATGGACTATTTTGTGGCCAACAGAATGGTCTGGGAGAACCTTCAGATTGGAGCATATGCTGAGTTGGAAGGAAGGTATTAGGTGATCTGTATAAACCAGGGAAGCTTGGTAGGCACCATGGGGGAAACCTGGAGGGGCATCCATGGGTCCCTTGGAAGAGCTGATCTTGACTTCTACTCCAGCTAATTGCTGTTTGGCTTTCCCGAATTTTGCTCTGCAGTACAGTGGGATGGATCTCCAGTTTCCAGGCCATTTCTTTCTGAAGTTTGGGAGCGGGGTAGGGGTTCTTGCTAAAAAAGGATTCCAAATCAGCCGGTTGTTTCTTGGTGAACGTGGTCCGTTTCCTTTGTGAATGCTTCCTGTGCTTTCCTTTAGGAAGGTCCCCTGTGCTGGACATTCCGAGATCTGTGTCCCCATGCTCTGGTCCTGTGTCTCTCTCATTAGCTTTTGATGCAGTGTTCCAGGACTTACTGTTTGCCTATAACACACAGTGCTCCATGCAATACGTTCCCTCCTTAATACCCATCACCAGGCTCACCCATCTCCCCACACCCCTTCCCTCTAAAACCCTCAGTTTGCTTCCCAGAGTCCATAGTCTCTCATGTTTCATCTCCCCCCTCTGATTCTGCCCCCCTAATTCATTTTTCTCTTCCTGCTCATAATATCCTCCATGCTATTCCTTATGTTCCACAAATAAGTGAAACCATATGATAAGTGACTTTCTCTACTGGACTTATTTCACTTAGCATATTTCCTTAACTTTTTTGCAACCCAGTATCTGCACTGAAGTACAGAACCTGGGACTATTTTAAAATCCTGAAAGAAAGAAAGAAAATGGAAGGAGGAAAGAAGGAAGGCAGACAGGCAAGGGAGCAAAAGCTGTGTCAAAGATATGCCTCTTTCCTTGTCTAGAAAGCTTTCCTGAAACTTACAAAGAGCTGGCTGTTTGCTGAATTCACACAGTTATGCTATGAAGTTTCCCAGACTGTTTCAAATGGAGTGTCATCAAAAAGAAGTAAAAGCCATCCGATGAGAAAAAGAGTGGCCCGTGATGAGGGATGAAGCATCAGCCACAATAGAAAAGACAGCGGATGTTTCCAAAAAGGGGAGCCAGGCAATTCGGACTCGAGTCACCCTAATGTTATTAAAGCTCAATAACATTTCGGCAACACCTCATTTTGACACCATTAATATATTTCCCCATTCAAAAGTTTTACAGGATGATGAGAGGCTGAGGCCAACTCCCAAATCTTGCCAGGATATTGGAATATCACCATGCTATCAACGAACCAGTCGTAATATGTTGTTGGGGAGAGTGCATCAGTGGAGGGCAATTAGAAAGCCATGGTTATGGGACGCCTGGGTGGCTCAGTTGGTTAAGCAGCTGCCTTTGGCTCAGGTCATGATCCCAGCATCCTGGGATCGAGTCCCACATCGGGCTCCTTGCTTGGCAGGGAGCCTGCTTCTCCCTCTGCCTCTGCCTGCCAGTCTGTCTGCCTGTGCTCAGTCTCGCTTCTCTCTCTATGACAAATAAATAATAAAATCTTTAAAAAAAAAAAAAAAAGAAAGCCATGGTTATTCCTTTAATTTCACATGTTGATTAGGAACCTCTGAGCTCCCCTGGCCCTTGTCACCAACCCCATAGGCAAGGGAAGTGTAAAAGTAGATTGCTCCACCAAGTACATAATATTTTTCTTTTCTCTTTGAAGGGAAGTTTTCTCTATTGGCAGGGAGGGAGGAATATTCCCACGTAGAAAGAAACTCAAAAGAGTTCTTTCTTCTTAGAAAGGTCTGCCCTCAAGTGAAACTATGTCACCAGAGTCTAACTTGGGGTTTCCCAAAGGTTAAGCCACAGAGGTGAGGGAAATACTCAGCTCCAGTGCCATCTCCTCCCTGTCTCACTGGCGAGTACCTCAGTCTAACCCTGAGCCAGAGGAGCAGAAAACCTCACCCTAACACCCACCTACCTCAGTTCCTTTACCAGGACACAGTATCTAGCTTTCAACACAACCCTACAAGGAATACAAGTTAAAACCGTAACAGCAAGCATGAGAATCACACTACCTGTGGCAGAGGTGATGGGGTTAGCGGGCTGGGACTTTAAAGTCCCCTCCATGTATGATACTGGGTCTCAGGGAAAAGTGCACAAGAGGAAGAAGAGATGGTAAATGTGGGCAGAGATATGAAACTCTAAGATTGTAACATGATTCTAGACAACAACACCATTACAGAACTCAAGAATGCTTGTGCTGGCTTCATGAAGAGACTCAAAATAAACCAGAGGAAAGAATCATTGACAGTAAAGAATGTCCAGTAGAAATTTCCAAAGAAGAAACACAAAAACAAAAATGACAAAGACAGCACAGAAAATCCAAGATTGGTAGGTCATTACAAAATGTGTCACACACACATAACAGGAATACCTATTCCTATAGGAGAATGGATGGAGAGATATTTGAAGCAATGACAGAGGATTTTCTGAAATTAATGGAGTTACCAAATCAAGATCCAGGAAAATCAAAACAATGAAAGCAGGATAAATACCAAAACAAGCACACAAACAACAAACAGAAAACACCAATGATGCCTAATCTAGAATATTTAGCTACAGATCATTAAAGACAAACAATTCTGGAAATCTGGAGCAGGGGTTGGGAGTGGGTGGGGGAAGGTGGGGGGCAGTAACACCTTACTCCAGAGGAAGAAGGATAAGAATGACATCACACTTCTTTTCAGAAACCATGCCATCAAGAAGGATGAAATGTTTACAGTGTTTAAAGAAACATCGGACTAGAAACCTGTTGCCAGTGAAAGGATCCTTCAAAACACACCATAGAGTAAGGAAAGCCGTCAGGAATAATGAGGGGCAGTATTTCAATGATGAAGGGGTCAATTCTCCAAAAAGACACAACAATTTCTAATGTGCATGCATCAACAACAGAGTATCAGAGCACATGAAGCAGAAACTGAAAATATTGCTGATGGGAACAGATGAATCCATTCCTACAGCTGGAGAATTCAAAACCCTCTTATCAGTCATTGACAGACCCAGAGATACAGAAATTCCATGAGAACACAGGTGAACTGACCAGCATCACCCATCCACTGCATCCACTAACATCGGCAGAATACTTGATTCAACGATTAGGTATAGACTTCTTCTCAAGCTCACATGGAACAGTCATCAAGAGAGGCCTTATTCGGGGCCATACAACACATGTGAACCAACAAAGGAATCGAAATCCCAGGAATTATGCTCTCAGACCACAGATGACTCAAACTAGAGATAGAGAACAGAAAGATACCTGGAGAACGACCAAAAAATGGAGATTCAACAGCACACTTCTAAAGAAGACAAGGGTGGGAGGGCAGATGGGTGGAGGGATGGGTGAAAACTCACATTACACTGTTTGTCAATCATGCTTGAACTTAAAAAAAAAAAAAAACATATGGATCAAGAAGGCATTTCAATAGAAATTTAAAACTACATCAATCTAGGTGATAATCAAAATTGACATATCAGAGGGAAATTTGTAGTACTGAATGGACATAAAAATGTCCAGTGACTATAAAATTTTCTGCTTATTTATGAGTGAAAGTATAGAAGGTACATTAGTATACTTACAGTGAGGACGGTTCTCCAGAAGTAAATTAGAAAGGCACAGGTTCCCAAGGAGGCAGTTAAAATGAGAAACTTCCACAGAACTTTAATCACATCGGGGCCAAGACAGAAATGGTCAGGCAAGGAAAGGACAAGCTGAAATACCATTTGAGACAATGAGGAATCTCAAAGACATTTACTGTGTATCTGTCACATAGAATCAACTTTACAAACCCTCAACCAGCCTCCAGGAGGTAAGCATACTTCTCTCAACTACCTCCTCCTGGAGGAGAAGGAGCACAGAGGGATGACCAAGGAGCTGGGGCAAACTTTGGGGAGTGATGAGTGTGTTTATCATCTTACCATGGTGATGGTTTCCTTGTTGCTTACCTATGTCCAATATCAATAAACAGTATTCTTTGAAAAGATGTTGTGATCACATATACATTATAACACACTGAAGCTGTAGGCAAAATCTAATAGACAAATCTTAAGAGATCTTACTTTACCTACAAGCACATTGCAAATTTTTTTCTATAGCTAACAGAACTTGAGAATTTATAAGCCAACATAAAATACACAAGATAAGTCAATGTAAACTTAAACGTCTTAAACTTAAACTTCTATTGTACATCCATGAAAGACCTGGAAAAACTCTTTTGGAACATTTCCAAAACTACACCCAAAATTTTGGAAGAATGAGAGAAAGCATGAATATAATGTACTAGAGGTACAAATGAGCATGTTATATGGACAGATATTTATAGATTAGGACATAAGTGAGAGAGACAGCAGGCTGCTCATTAATATGATGTGTGATTTTCCAATAAAAATAAATTAGAGTTATTGCTTAGTTTCTGAAATCATTGATGTTTTCTTTCAATGTTCACTTTGCTTCTGAATCACAGTCCAAAATGTCAGATTTCTGAAGTACATAAGGATTTGCATAATCAGGTGATCATGTATGTTTTAAGGATATCTGTGAGGTTTAGTATCTCCAAAAAGCCAATGGAAGGAATTCATGTTCCTATTTCTCAGTACTATAATTAAATCAGGCAATAACTACTATAAAATTTAACTTTTTAAAGAGAGAAAATATTAAAGAATGTATTTATTTATTTGAAAGAGAGAGGGTGAAGGGCAGAGGGAGACTGAGCAGCAGACTGCCAGCTGAGCAGGGAACCCAACCAGGGCTCAATCCCAGGACCCTAGGATCATGACCCAAGCCTAAGGCAGACACTTAACTGCCTGAACCACCCAGGTGCCCAGGAATTCTAAAAGAATACGAAATTCCTGGATATGAACACCAAGGCAAAGAACACATCATTTTACAAAAACTACATTTAAAGTAGTACAGGGTGAAAGATACTAAATGCAATTTATACTAATTCACACCAAGCTTGAATTTTGTGCAAACACACCTCTCTAGAAAGGAGATCCTGAAATCTATAACATTTTCCTCTTCAGCCCTCACAGCTGAGGTCAGGAAAATGTGTGCTGGTGGGAAAAGTACACTGTCTTTGAATAGCCACTGTCTGAAAGAGAGCAGTAGCTGTCAGCACAAGGTTGATCATGGGTATCAAATGCACAAAAGACAGAGGCCGTCCTGTCAGGAATGTAAAACATGCCCAGTTGTGGGCACTCAGTACATCTGGCAGCTGTCTGGATGCTGTTAGAAGTAGCTGACTCATAACTAGATGACAGCCAGTGAGGCAAAAAACACCAGGTTCTCAGACAGTGGCCATGAGCAGGTGGAGGTGGGAAATGAAAGACCAGTTCATTTAGGCAAGAGTTCAGAGATGGGGTAGGGTGAGAAAGGTGAACTGATCCATGAGATGTAGCCTAGGTAGAGGGGAATAATTCCAATCAAGATGACCAAGACATTCCCTCTTCTGAAGACACAAATGAAACAGAATGAAGTCTATTTTGACTAGAGGTCATCATGTGGGATGAGTCTGCCTCAATACAAGGGTCCTTCCTGACTACTGACACTTCCAGACCCCTCTTTCATAATCTGGTGCAAGCAGATCTAAAGAAGTCTACTTATTTCCAGGGGTGTTCCCTAACTGTTGTCTGACTCTCTCTCCTGGGGGTACAGGTTTTACTTTTTCATGGGCACCCAAGTAGTTCAGTCAGTTAAGTGACCAAGTCTTGGTTTGGATCAAGTCATGATCTCATGGTCCTGAGATAGAGCCCCTCTTTGGGCTCTGGGCTCACTGCACAGCTGGTTTGGGATTCTCTCTTTCCCACCCTCTCTGCTCTTCCCCCTACACCTGTACCCTTTTTCTCTATTGCTCAAATAAATAATATCCAAAAAAAAAAAAAAAAAAAAAAGAAGGAGGAAGACACCACTGAAGTGTCATGTTTACTCACATTTGGGTTTGGGAACTGGGACACAGGAGCAAGAGGAACCAGAAGAGCAGCCTTTGCAGCATCATGTTCTCATCCTTTTAAGGGGCACTGTGGCCCCAGGGAGGGGGTGGAGATGGTTGGGGGGCAGGGGAGGGAGGGGTGGGGGGGCTAGGGAAGGGTGGGGAGGGGACAGGGTGGTAATTAGGGATGGGAATAGGGAGGAAATAGAGGGTAGGATGGGGAAGTGTTGGTCAGGAGAAGAAGGGGTCAGGGACAGTGTCAGAGTGAGAATAAGTACTTGAGAGGAAGGAGCACGGTTCAGAAAGGTTAGGAGGTCAGCAGGTTAGTAAAGGATGAGGTCAGCAGGACACATTAGCAGGTAAAGTGAACTCTCAGGAGCAGTTGGTGTGGAGAATCCATCTTCCACCAAGCCTTCCCGGGTTTGAACGTTTCCTTAGCAACCTAGAACCTTTCTAATCTCTCCACCAATCAGCTGCCTTTGCCCCTAGTAGCTCAACATGGATGCCACAGGTGACCTCGTTGGTACAAAGCCCTTTCCCACCTGATACCCCACCACGTGCCATCCCAACGACAGGTCCTCTCTGGAACTTTGACCATCCTTCTTGTTTGCTCCCTCCAACCCAGGTCCCTGTTCCCTCTTCTGGGCACACTCTCCTTCCTTTCCAAACTCCCATCCGAGAGCCAGGGGCTGAACAATCTAGAAAGCAAAGGAGGACCAAACTGCAACAACAGTGAAATACACAACCAGAGTAGGAGGTTCCAGCCCTCTCCCAGCAACTCAATGCAGACAGAACATCCACAAGATATCGATCTTGATGGCAAACCATCTGAATCCCACAGCTGTCTTCATACATCTGTCCATATCCATATCCACTGTGGAGGACACACAGATTTTAGGCACATAGGAGACCGTTACAAAAATGCTCCCGATTTGCTTTGGCCATAAGGGAAATTTCAATTTTTTTTTCAGACGCATGAAATCACAGACAACAACAGAGCATGTTGTGGTAACATAATGTGCTAGAAATCACTGATTAAAAGCTAACTAGAAATTCACGTATGTTTAGAAATTGAGAAGTACCTCTATCAATGAAACGGGAGTAAAGAAAAAGAAAAGAAAAAGAGCAACATTGGAACTGAATGATATGAGCATGATACAGTTGTAATCAAATATGTCTTCTGGGCTGGAATATCCTCCAGTATTAGTGTGAGAAGACTGCATGGTCTCAAAATCATCCCTAATTGGCCGAGACATTTGAACAGAGTAGATCTGTCACTTCTCTTTTGTGACCCTCCTACCCACTAGTTTCAGCTTTATATGATGAAGCCCAGAGGGAAACAATCCAATCGGACTCTCATGGCATCTCCTGGGACCTCCAGGAATGAGAGCATTTTAAGAGAAGACTTTCACCAGCTTCTCCTCTGGGGGATGCAGGACAACACCCAGAGAGCTGGCAGCTCCAGATGTGCTGGGTGGGGACAGCCAAGCATATGGGCAGCGCCAGAGGCCCAGGAGACTAGACAAACCCCATGTTATCCTCTCTACTGGGCCCTGTTCTGAGCTGAACTTCCTAAACAGTGTCTCCCTAGGACTCACACAATGTTTCCTCAACTCCTTTAGGCCCAAGGCAGCTGAAAATCAGTGCTCTACAAACCACCACTTTATTATTATGTAAATTTCTTTTAAATAGGAACCATTCTAGCACTGCTAAAATAGGAGAACAATAGCTTTTTTTTCTTATTAACATATAATGTATTTTTTGTTTCAGGGGTAGAGGTCTGTGATTCAGTCTTACACAATTCAAACACTCACCATAGCACATACCCCCCCACAATGTCCATCCCCCAGACACCCCATCCCTCCCACCTCCCCTCCACTCCAGCCACCCTCACTTAGGAGAACATCTTTACCATAAAGATAAAGAAACCATAAAAAACAAGCCAACAACAAGGATAACAAAACAATAGTGTTAAATTCTGTTTAGATGCTGCTGTCCACCTCAAGAGCCCCAGAGTTGGGCTGTCCTGGTTGTAGAAGGAGAGACCAGCTATGGAAGGGGTGCGTCAGACTAGCCCAAAAGTGAACAGGAGAGAGGCCCAGCCTATAAGGCGGACCAGGGAATTCCATGAACGATGGCCAGAGTCACCTTGACTAGAACTGGAACCGGGAGCAGGGAAAGAAGAAGCAGGGAACAGAGTTTGGGGGCCTCGAACAGGTGAGATCAGTCATGGAGTTGAGGATGTTTCCCCAAAGCCAGTGTCAGCCTCCCATCTACGAAACCCTTTGTAGCCCCTGGAGACAAACCAGGAATCTAGAGTTTGAGATCCAGCCGTCCTGCTTACCAGGTGTGTGACCCTGAGCTATTTTCCTTCAGTGAACGGGGAGTGTCCAAGCCTGTGTCCATAACTGTGCGACAGGCAAAAGGAAGCCACATGTTGAGCACATATAGACATTGGCGTCATCATCTCCATGGGCCAAGAGTCTTTCCAGATCCAGTGTCTCACATCTCACAGTTATTAAAGGCAGCCCAGGTGACAACCACAGTGCCCTCCTGTTTCAAGCCTGTGCTAAGCCCTGCCCTTTGCACATATCACCTCTCAGGCTCCAGATGGCAGTAGCACCACATGAACTGTGGGAGAACTCTGGGCTCCTGGCTAGACTGAGGGATTCCTGGGCCCTGGGGAGGGTGAGCGAGTGAGGGATCCTACAGGGCTGGGGAACAGAGTTCTGGGGATCCTTGGAACATTGGGATTTGGGCAACTGTGGAGGGGGTTGGAGGCGTCTTACAGGATTCCTGGGTCCCCACAGGGCAGATCCCTCCCACAGCTCTGCTGGAGCTGGCGGGGGGTATGGAAGCAGCAGCAGCAGCAGATCAATGGGATGCTGGATGGAGCTGGGAAGAATGGTCTGGCAGGTAAGTGGAATCACCAGGCTGGGCTGCCCTTGGCCTCTTCCTCCTTCCCCAGCCACCTCACTACCTCTGACCCTGACCTCACCCTCCAGCAGGGCGTGGGCAAGCCAGGCAGAGGTGGACACCCAATGCCAAGGAAGGGTCCCTCCCCAGACCTCTGTGTCCTGGTTGTTGAACAGACAGAAGGAGTCACCCAGGTCCCTGGAACAAGGAGGGAGAATCTGGCCCTAGGGTCTGGGGAGAATCCTGGAGGGACAGAATTTAGCACCAGTTCATTTACAAAGTAAAAGCACAACACAAGTCCCCCTTGGATGCTAATGTCAGTTTATTACCCCGGCCACATTCTGAGTGCTCACTGGTGGACTTGGAAACAAGAGACTAACTGATACTAATTTAAAAGAGCAAAAATGCTGGAATGTGGGCACCCCTGATGCTCTTACAAATCCATCTCAATCACTCCCTTCCTTATCCTCCCCACAGTGGGGAAACCGAGGCACCAGGGATTTGGTGAAGATGGTTCAGTGGTTTCTGAGAGTTTTGCTGATTACATCTGACCATACTCCTTTTTCCGAAGTTCACTTCTTTTAATCTTGCCATTGATGGTTTTGGGCAGCTCTGAGACAAACTCCACCTGGTCAAGGATAAAGCAAACCCACCCTGAGTTAGTCCTGCTGTCATTTCCTACCAATATCCCACGCCCCTCCTCTGACCCTGCATAGTTCCCCAGATGGACTGGCACCATGTTGTGGCCCCAAGAGGCTCCACCAAGAATGTCAGGCTGTCCTCTGACTCAGGAAGTTGGATGTAGTCCTGTAATGAGCTCTGACCAGTGAGATGTGCGAGGGAGTGAGACACGCTGCCTCGAACAGAACACCTGGGACTGAGTCTGGCTCCCCCTCCATCCATCTCCTATAATAGCACCTGGCGGTTATCTATGGTGGGTGCTCTTTTATCCTGGTCCCACGAAGACCATGTGGACATGTGGCAGGTGCTAGAAACATACTTCCCTAGTAGAAGCCGCTAAGACACAGTAACATCTGGCCCTTCCTAACTGGCACGCATCCTCCTGTCTTCTCTCTATGAGGCAGCACAGCCTTACAGGCGAAGCATGAACTCTGTTGTCTGAGACACATGCTTTGACTTCCAGCTCTGCCCATTTCTTCACTCCAACCTCAGGCAATTTACTGCGAGTCTGTGAGCCTCCATCTCCACTCTATAAGGTGGATGGTTATACCATCTCAGGTTTGGGGGAATTAAATGAAATAATAATACATGTGAAGTTTGAGTCCAGAGCCTGGCACACACATTAAGAGTTCAATAAATATTACCTGTCTACCTTTATGTTTGGAAGGTAAACATCCAGAAAACACAGCAACATATTAGTACAAAAGAAGGACATGTTAAATTTTTGGCCCATGTGTCCTTTCAAACGTTGTTTTTCAACAAGTCAGATAACATGCGTATTTATTCACAGCCTGCTTTTTTGTCTTAATAAGATATTTCTGTGATGTTTTATATTACAAATAAAAAATCTGTGTCATCTTTTTAAATTATAGGACAGCATTAAGTACCGTGAATAATTTAATCATTTCTCTATTGTTGGACATTTTCATGGTTTGCACATGGCACTGAAAACAAAACAGAAAGAGTAAAAACTCTCAGAATGTATTCTATGCTACCATAAATATTATTTTGCTAACTTTGGTTTGTTGTATATCTATATGTGTATTGGGCTTCAATTTAGAATACATTTCTTACCACAAATAATGTTTTTTAAAAGTGTGGCAATTGTTAACTTGAATGTCTTTTTCAAATTGTGAAAGATTACAAATAACCTTCTTGGATATTTCTAGGCTCTTGTCTGATTTTTCTTCTGTGGGTTGACTTGCCAGCCTTTTTGTTTTCTGACACAGAATAGAGGTTTCTCTGATCTCCCCCAAACCCTTAGGTTGAATGCTTCTTTGGTAGAGAAAAACGCTCATTCCATGGCCTACATAAGGCTCACCTGAGGAGATTTGGGGCAGCAAAGCCCTGGGCCCACTGGAGGGGACCAGATCCTATCCCTCTGTCCTTACTCACCTTCCTGGGATACTTATACGGGGCTGTAACTGACTTCACATGCTGCTGAAGCTCCTTGATGAGCTGATCCCGGTCATGGGAAAGGAATTCTGGGGTCAGAACAATAAATGCCTTCACCACCTGCAGTGCAGAACCAGAGTGGAGGCTCAGGGTGGGCGGCAACCAAGTGTATAGTCTAAAAAGTAAATGTTTATTAAGTAAATGGAAAAACAAGTTGACAGTTGAGCCTCTGGAAGAGAATAGGAACAGTTTCCACACTTCCAATTTCTACTCTTTGCCTGGAAAATTACTTCACCTGTCTTACACTCCATGTCCTTCTCTGTGATGTGGGGACAGCACAGCTTCATTCCTCAGGGCATGGATGCCAAGATTCATTGAGGTCAGTCATATAAACCATGAAGCTAGTTTAAACTGATTTTTATTCCTATCATTGTCATCAGCATTTTTTCTTAAAGACTGAACTTATTTTACTAAACATTATGTTAAATAAAGTTTATATTTATTTTTAAAAAGAGATCTTATTTATTTACTTAAGAGAGAGTGAGCACAACTCCTGGGCAGAGGCAGGGGGAAAGGGAGAAGCAGGCTCCCCGCTGAGCAGGGAGCCCGATTCGGGGCTCGATCCCAGGACCCTGAGATCATGATGCGAGTTAAAGGCAGATGCTTAACTGACTGAGCCACCCAGGTACGCCTATCATCACCATTTTCACTATTACTGTACATAGAGTTCTGTGGGCATTCAATATATGGTGGTGATTAACTCTGTTGATATTATTTATGTCGCTATTACAGGGCACAGGGCCTCGTACACAGTAGGTGCTCAATACACAGTGAATCAACGAATGCACGCTCTGGAGCCAGGCTGCTCAGGTTCCCATTCTGGCTCCACCACTTTAGAGCTTTGTGATCAGGCAACTTATTTAATCTCCTTATGCTTGTTACTGTCTCTGTAAAAGAGGGTCTCAGAGTCCTTAATTAATGGGGTTGCAGTGAGCGGGAAATGAGCCGGCAGGCAGGAAGGGTACAGTAACTAGGACATGGGCAGCAGGAGCCCAAACAGGAAAAAATATACAGTGGAAAAGAGACAGTCTCTTCAATAAATGGTGCTGGGAAAACTGGACAGCTATATGTAGAGAAATGAAACTCGACCATTCTCTTACACCGTACACAAAGATAAACTCAAAATGGAGAGAAGACCTCAACGTGAGAAAGGAATCCATCAGAATCCTAGAGGAGAACATAGGCAGTAACCTCTTCGATATCAGCCACAGCAACTTCTTTCAAGATATGTCTCCAAAGACAAAGGAAACAAAAGTGAAAATGAACTTTTGGGACTTCATCAAGATCTGAGGGGAGAACGAAAATGTCTTTGGGGGCACACGGGTTGTGGTTTCTTGTAGACCAGGGGCGGAGATCCAGAGTCAGTGACAGCTGAGAAAATGCATGTTGAGAGGCAGAGAATGGCCTGGATTTTCTGCAGAGGCCTCTGTGTAATGTGCCTTGCCCCTGCCCCCCGGAAGCCTGGAACCCTACGCTGCGTCTTCCGTCCTACGTATCGCCCTGTGGGGCTGCCTCTCCCTGAACTTGCCAGGGTGTTTGCCCGGGAACCAGACAAGGCTGATGCCAAGGGCGGCCCTCGCTCCCTGCCGCGGAGTGCAACCTCTTGAACCTTTTCGGCCCAAACCCAGGTCTGAACGTGAGGGCAAGGTTACAATATGGAGGAAAGATGAATGGAGTCCTGCTCACTGTGGGGAGCTCTAGCTTGGTGAACCAGTGACGGGAACTGCTAAGAATAAAGGACTTCAAAGAGGGGAAAAAAAAAAAAAAAGCTTCTGCACAGCAAAGTCAACAGTCAACAAAACAAAGAGGCAACCCAGCAGCAAGCCACATTCACAAGCATCATTATGCCTCACACACAAGGGAGGCCACAGTGCCCTCTGCTGACCACACGGTGTAAATGCGCATACACGTTCCCTGGGCCTCCCTCCACACTAGGTCCCAGGCAGGGGAGACAGGAATCTTCCCCTGCACCTGCCTTACTGCCCACACACTGACACAATGACCTCTGTGTCCTCCTTACCTCCCTTCGAATCGGGTCCGGGCTGCTCACCACAGCTGATTCAGCCACCGCCGGATGTTCGCTCAGGGCGTTCTCCACCTCCGAGGGCCCGATGCGGTTCCTGAAGGATCAATGGCTCTTGCTTGGTTTCTGAGCAGCTGCCGGGGTCAGGAGACCCAGGCCCTCAGGTCTCATGTTTTGGAGGGTCACATCTACCTCTGCTCTGCAGGAAAACTGTCACAGGGAGCCAGATACCTGTGACCTGGCTCTGTCATGGGCCCCAAACATGAAGAATGTGCACTCCATGCTGAGAAATACAACACTCACACGCTCCCCAGAGTTTCTCACCTCACTGTCTCTGCTCAGGGAGGAGGGTGAATATTTAGCCCTCCCCAAGCTCTGGACCTTGACTCTAGCAGCTTCCCTTGGCCTGAAACCTAATGGAACTCTCAACCTTTATCTTAAATATTCATGCAAATTCTGCATACTCTCCCCCTTAGATTAGCAGGTTTCAGAAATTTAAAAAGTAGACAATTTCCTCAATTTCCCTGAAATATTCCCTGAAATATCCAAGAGAACTTGTTACTCTGGTATAATGTGTCATTTTTTTTTCTTTCTTTCCAAATTACTTAAGGTTTAGGAACAAATGACCCAGAGGCAGACAACTTTGGTAAGTCTGGGTTGTATCCAGCACTCTTTGAGGAACTTTCTTGACTAGTCAGTAACTCAGTTCCCACATCTGTAAAATAAGCACAACTGCATCTACCTTCTAGCATTGAGAGGTGGGTTATATGAGGCACTATAGAGTGTGATTCCTCATATTAAGTGCTCCAAAAAGGTTTTCATTGTCATTTATTATTAAAATTTTCAGTGACATGTTACGTCCCATTAGAGGAGTCACAGAGGAAGCTTCCTCAACCCATAAGGGCTTAAGTAAAGTCTTCCTTCCAAATCCTTTAAATTGCATAATGTCTTATTATAGTTCCCCTTTGCAGACCTTCTTGAACTACATCTTGATAGACTTTTCTGGATGCAGGACTTGGGGGAGGTGTACTAATATCCCCAGAAAAGGGCCCCATAGACAAAGCTCTGTTCAGAGTTAGCCTGAGGGTACTGTCACCAAGCTTGGATGAATGTCAAACAAGCTAGAACCCATGAGGCAGTGAGGGTGATGTCTCTGGCTCAGGTCAGTCATACCTACCCAGAGGCATTGATGATGTCATCGTCCCTCCCCAGGAACCAGAAGTAGCCCTCTTCATCCATAGTTGCTCTGTCTCCAGTGTTGTAAAAGTCCCCACACTCCACTTCAGCTGTCTTTGCTGGGTTGTCCTGCAAAGACAACAAAACTCCTTTGTTGAAGGCAATGAGTTTAGAGATGATGAGCCACAACCTGGTGCTCAGATCTGAGTCTGGATCCTGCTCCTTGCTCTACCTGCCACCTGGGCAAGTTTTGTAATCTCCCTGAGTCTACTTTCATTATATCCAAGTACTGAATGAACACTACTTCTCAAGTAGAGGACAGTACTGAGCCAATTTTAAGGATAATTTTTAAAAGTAACAATTCTCTTTTGTGTGGCACTCTCGTAGAAAAAATTTCCCACTAGAACATGGATGCTGTGTTTTATTTATTGTTCTCAGCTTAGCACTCACACAGTGCCTAGACAAATGAGAGGTGTCAATAAACTTTTGTTAAATGAAATGAATGAATTCCTTCCCAAAATACTATCTCATCTGTTCCTCCCAGAAAACCTATAAGGCTTTTATTTTTCCAATTAAATGGTTTATTTTAAGATCATTATATATTTGCAGGGTACCTGTGTGGCTCAGTTGGCTGGGCAGATGACTCTCGATTTCGGCTTTTATTTTTCCAATTAAATGGTTTATTTTAAGATCGTTATATATTTGCAGGGTGCCTGCTTGGCTCAGTTGGCTGGGCAGATGACTCTTTTTTTTTTTTTAAAGATTTTATTTTTATTTATTTGACAGACAGAGACCATAAGTAGGCAGAGAGGCAGGCAGAGAAGGGGAGGAAGCAGGCTCCCTGCTGAGCAGAGAGCCCGATGTGGGGCTCAATTCCAGGACCCTGGGATCATGACCTGAGCCGAAGGCAAAGGCTTTAACCCACTGAGCCACCCAGGCGCCCCTGGGCAGATGACTCTTGATTTCGGCTCAGGGTCATAATCTCAGGGTCCTGAGACTGAGCCGTGCATAGAGCCCTACACTCAGTGTGAAGCCTGCTTGAGATTCTCTGTCTCCCTCAGCCTCTTCCCCAACTGATGCACATACTCATGCATGCATGTTCTCTCTCTCTCAAATAAATTAATCTTTTTTAAAAAGATAATTATATATTTGCATGCAGTTATAAGAAATAGCACAGAGAGATTCTCGGGCCATTTACTCAGTTTTCCTCAACCGTAGCATCCTGCAAAACTACAGCTCAGTATCACAACCAGGATATTGACCAATCTCACTCAGATCTCCCAGCAGTTTACCTGTGCTTTTTTGTGTGTGTTTGGGTGTGTTTAGTAATATACAATTTTATCAAATGTGCAGGTTTGTATATCCACCACTAGAGTGAAGATACAGAAGACTCCCTTCATCCTGAGGATCTCCTCTCTTGTTCTTTTGTATCCACACTCATCTCCCTCCTCAGTCCCTCCCACCTCCCTCCAAACCCCTAAGCCCTTGGCAGTGGACTGATCTATTCCCTAGTTTTATAATTTTGTCACTTTAAGAATGTTACATAAATGGAATCCTATAGTATGTTACCTTTTGGAACTAGCTCTGTTTTCATTTTTTTTCACTCAGTATAATTTCCTGGAAATTCATCCATTATCTTATGTTCATCAATACTTTGATCTTATTTATTACTAAATGGTAGTTTGTGTTATGGATGAACCACAGTTTGGGTGTCAACCCATTGAAGGGCATCTGGGTTGTTTCCAGCTTGGGCCATTGTGAATAAAGCTGCCCTCAACATTTATGTGCAGGTTTTATGTGAGGCTAGATTTTCATAACTCATAACAAAAGAAATAAGTGCTTAGAGAAGCCCAATATCTGCTTCAAAGTCACTGAGCTGGTCAGAGGTAGGGTCAGTATTTGAATTTAATTCTTGCTCCACAGCCTATGCACTTGACCACTAAGCAATGTGTTGAGATCATCCCTGTCATGAAACATGAAATGATTTTAAGAGGTTCCAGGGAAAAAAAATTTAAAAACATTGAATGACATCCCATTTTAGGTTCCCTTCCCATTGTTCTGATTGTATTAACGAGATGCTCTGACGTTTTTAAAATCTCTGGAACTACCAAGAGTGAGTTTCGGGATTAGAGCTTTTAGTGGAAACAGGGTTTTGCTAGAATGAAAGAAAAATTGTTTTGTTTGCATTATAGTTATGGTTATAATTGCCTTCTGTTTTTTGGCAAATAATACTGTTTTCCATTTGTGATACCAAATAAACTTTTTAAAAAACAGATATTTTGAAGCAAAATATTGATTATTGTGTGCATCTGTTCTAACCTATCTGGGGCACTGCCTGAAGGACAGGTGCAAGGTACTGATTTTATGTAACTCAGAAAATAAAGCAGCAGGCACTGGTCATAGAAGTTACCAGGCAAACTACAAAAGTGAAGACACCTGAGGTAAGAGATTATGGGTGGAGATATACAATAGACCATCAAGGTCTGGGGAAGATGCTGGGTGAGTTTTGTTTGTTTTTTGTTTTTGTTTGTTTTTTTTTGAATTTCAGATGTTCAAGACAGGTATGTACATGGGGGAAATTAAGATAGCCATGAACATTCCCCGGGCAAGAAGCATGCTCAGCAAAGTCCTGAGAAGACCTTAAGCTTTCATCTCAGGCTGATCCCTAGGCTCAGAGCAAGTTCAGCTAAGCGGTGAAGGCGTGTCTCAGCACAGAACCCATCTGCACAGTGGTTGTCCTCTCTCTTTTTTGGTTGGTGACATTTTTCTTTGTTCATTTGAGTTCCTGCCACTCAAGGACATCTCTGTCAAAACATTAACTAAACATGAGCTAACAGATCAGAAACCTCAGTGATCACACATGACAAACAATAGACTTTAAAGAATTTGGAAAAGTACCACAACAAAAGACCACTATAGCCTTCAACAGTCCAAAATCAAAAACAAAACAATGAAACCCCAGAAACCTCAACCTCTAGGGAGTGGGAGAATCTGATTTCTAAAGTTCACTCATATGTGGAATTTAAGAACCAAAACAAATGAACGTTGGGCGGGGGGAACGAGAGGAAAACTAAGAAACGCACTCTTAACTGTAGAGAACAAAGTGATGGTTACCAGAGAGGTGGGACAGGGGGATGGGTGAAATAGGTGATGGGGATTAAAGAGTATACTTGTTATGATGAGCACTGGGGTTGTGTATGTAAGCGATGAATCACTAAATTTTATACCTGAGACTAATATTGTACTATATGTTGACTAGCTGGATTTATTTATTTATTTATTTATTTATTTATTTATTTATTTTTTAAAGATATTATTTATTTATTTGAAACAGAGAGAGAGAGATCACAAGTATGCAGAGAGGCAGGCATAGAGAGGAGAAAGCAGGCTCCCCACTGAGCAGAGAGCCTGATGCAGGCCTTGATCCCAGGACCCTGAGATCATGACCTGAGCCCAAGGCAGAGGCTTAACACACTGAGCCACCCAGGCGCCCGACTAGCTGGATTTAAATAAAAACTTGGAAGAAATAATTAGTCAAACATGTTAAATGTGATCAAAAACTAAGAGAAAAAAATGGACAAAGAACTAAAAGACGGAAAAAAATTATGTATGGACAAAAGAAATTCAGAAAACCATTCTATTTAGAATAGCATCAAAAAGAATATAATACTAAGAATAAATTTAGTCAAGAAAGTCAAAGAAAAATAAAAATTACTAGCAAAAGAAATGAAAGAAGGTATCAATAAATGGGAAGACATACTGTATTATTTGGAGACTTAATATTAAGATGACAGTACTACCCAAAGCCATCTACAGATTCAATGCACTCCCTATCAAAATCTCAGTGGTATAGAAATACTCATCCTAAAATTCATATGAAATCTTGAGGGATCCCAAACAGCCAAGACAACCTTTTAAAGGGAGAAGAAAGTTGAAGGCTTATACTTCTGATTTTTAAATTTACTGCAAAACTACAGTAATCAAAACAGTGTGATATTGAAATTAATAAAAAAGATGCATAATGATCAGAATAGAACAGAGAACCCAGGAAGAAACCTTCACATATATTGCCCATGAATTTTAGGCAAGAATGCTGAGACCATTCAGTGGGAAAAGTCAATCTTTTCAACAAATGGCACTGAGAAACTGGGATGTTCAGATGCAAATGAATACAGTTACCTTATATACAATATACACAAATTAACTCACAATGGATAAAAACTTAGACATAAGAGCTAAAATTCTGAAACTCTTAGAAGAAAACATAGGGGGAAGTCTTCATGATTTTGGATTTGACAATTATTTATTGACTATGACACCAAAAGCACAGGAAACAAAAAAAGATAGATAAAATGTCAATTTTTAAAATTTTACTTGAAAGGACACTATCAAAAGAGTGAAGAGATAATGCACTGAATGGGAGAAAATATTTGCAAAGCATATACCTTATAAGGGGTTCATATCCAAAATATATAAAGAGCTCTTACAAATCATAACAAAACAACCCAATTCTAAAATTTTTTTTTAAATTAAAAAAAAAATTTGCCAAGGCAAAGGACTTGAATATACAATTCTCCAGAGAAGGTACTCGAATGGCCAATAAGCACATGAAAAGATGCTCAACATTAAGTCATTAAAGAGACGCAAATCAAAACCACAATGAGATACCACTTCACTCATGCTAGAATGACTATTATACACATAAACAACAAACCTGAAAATAACAAGGATTAGCAAAATATGGAGAAATTGGAACACTTGTGCACTGCTGATAGAAATATAAAATGGTGCAGCCACTGTGGAAAACATTTTGGCAGTTCCTCAAAAAGTTAAATATAGAATTACCATATGATGCAGCAATTCCATTTTCAGGTATACACCCAAAAGAAGTGAAAGCAGGAACTCAAACAGATAGTTGCACACCAGGGCTCATTGCAGCATTATTCACAGTAGCCAAAAGGTGGAAATAACCTCAATGTCTATTAAGAAATTGATGGAGGGCGCCTGGGTGGCTCAGTGGGTTAAGCCTCTGCCTTCAGCTCAGGTCATGGTCTCAGGGTCCTGGGATCGAGGCCCACATCGGGCTCTCTGCTCAGCAGGGAGCCTGCTTCCTGGTCTCTCTCTCTCTCTGCCTGCCTCTCTGCCTACTTGTGATCTCTCTCTCCCTCTGTCAAATAAATAAATAAAATCTTAAAAAAAAAAAAAGAAAGAAATTGATGGATATACAAAATATGGTACACACATACAATACCATTCAGCCTGAAAAAAATGACATTTGGTCACATTCTACAACATGGATGAACGTTGAAAACATGTGCTAGGTGAGATAAGCCAGACGCAAAAGGGCAAAAGTATAATTCCACTTGGTAGGGGTACCTAAAATAGGCAAATTCCTAAAGCCAAAAAGCATATTAAAGTTTACCAAATCCTGGGGATATGAGGAGGAGGGGGTAGTTATTGTTTAATGGGAAAAGAGTCTCCATTTGGAATGAAAAAAATTTCTGCAGATGCATGGTGGTAACTGCTGTACAGTGTTGTGGATTTACTCAGGGCCACTGAATTCTACACTTAAAAATGGTGAAAAGGGTAAATTTTATATTTTACCTCAGGAAAAGAAAAGAAAGGAAAACAAACAACTCTCAGTGGAGGAATGACAACATATCATAGTGAAGAGACCATGTGGAACGGGGTATATATATGTACATAGGTGCGGGCACAGGAGAGGACATCTGTGTAAAATGAAATATGTTCTTTCCAATTAAAAAAAAATGCTGTTGCTCTGGAGCATCCCAGTTTAATTTAATCAGAATTTCTGTGGTTGGATCCAAGAATTGATTTTTTTTTTAAAAATCTCCTCAACTGATTCTAGCGTACAAGCAGTGTTGACAGCTACTGATATATATATACATGTTACTCCGTTTATTTTTTCTTTTATCCAAGCCTAGAATTGTGCTACTGTGAAATAAACCTAGGGCCTGCATATTTGCTTTGGGGCAATAACATCATAAAAGGAGCAGCACCACCCACCCCTGGAGGCCACAGAATGAGGCCAACAGTGACACCAATGACTGTTCCTATGGAGAAAGGAGATGGGTCTAAAGTCAATTTCAAGGTCTGTTCACTCTCCCCTGACCAGTTTTGGAAGCTCAGCATTTGTGTGGTCAAGAGGTTCAGGTTTCCTTAGAGCCTATTATAGCTTTATGTAATCCCTGGATTTCATATGTAGAGTTTGAGAACCAAAAAGATGTTGATTTGATTCCTAGACCTGCCATTTACTTGACATGAGGAAGACATATAAAGCTTGTAATCTGCAGTTTCTTCCTCTATGAAATGGGAGCACCACTGTCCTCTCTGGAGGCTCAGCAAGGATAATAGATTTGTGCACACCCTGTTAGTAAGTGGGACTGTAGGATTTGAACCCAATCAAGGCATACTCAGCTTCCTCAAGAGATCATTGGAACCCAAGTCGGGTGCTACTTTTTACCCTTTGGCACTTAAGTGCCAGATGGCTGGGACAGGAAGGGATGTGAGAACACCCTAGGAGCTTAGAGATTAATTAGAACAGGCTTTATTGAGTTGGAGTGACTGAAGGGAGCTATGAAGAAGCTTCATGGTGCAGAGTTGAATCCACCCCCTTAGCACCCACACAGCTCCCTGAAGGGATTTTGGGGGCCTGGAAGGGGGCAGGTGAGGATCGCCACTTACTTCATAGCCCATGAAGAAGCCAATGGGCTTGGTGGGCTTTATCCTGATGCCAATGTTGCCTTCAGTGTTGAACGGCAGGCTGTTGCCCTTGTCATCAATGATCTGGAGAAAGAAGTCGTGAATCCCACACTGCTGGGCCATGCCAGCATGCCTCCCCACCCACACAGTACTTGCCTATTTGTGTGACACCACTGAGAATAAATGGGGGGAGGAGCCCCGCCGGAAAATAGATTACAACTGTCAGAACTCTTTGAAATCAGGAAATGATGAAACCCAAGTTATGGGTCTATTGGTCTCATGGATATGCAGACATGGCAAATGTGTCTTCAGGCTAGAAAACACAGATCAGGAAAAACTAGAAGCACCAGCTGATGGAGAGAGCTGCCAGTGCTCTCTTCAGGTGCTCTGGTGCCATCTGTTATGCGTGAGGCTTCTAGCGGAGAGGACAACTGGGGGTTGGGGGTGGGGTGGAGAGGGCACAGCTGGTTCTGTCGTCTGGTGTCACACAATTGTCCAATTCCAGCTGAGTTCTAACTGCTCCCAGCAAATGCCTTTAGGACCAGACCTGGACATCGAAGGGGGGCATGCTTTTCCCCATGGAACCCGGCTTGATCTTCATTCCCCGGAGAGTGCTACAACATATTCCCTATTCACAAAAGAAAGAAAATGGGGTTGGTCAGAGATCCAGGCTCATTATAAAGCATCAAGAACCACACACAGCATCCCCACCCACTAATGTCATTTGATGTGGAGCCTTTACAGGGAAGCTAGAAAGCCCAGATTCTAGGTATAAGGCATTGACCCAACTCCAGTCAGCAGATATTAACCATATCTGATATGGACTGGGCCTGTGCTAGCTCCTGGGGCTACCAGGTCCAGTGAGAGGAGCCAAAAAAGAAGCAAGTGGAGAGCCTGGTGCTGTGGGCACGTAATATGAGGTGTTATATGCCCACTGTATGTCAGACGTGTGTCTGTTGGCTAGAGGAACACCATAAAACCATTTAACACTGACTCAGGCTGTTGAACAGTGTTAGGAACCCTGTCTCAATGACTCAGAGCTGTGTCAAGAATATTCAGATTGTGGTGTTCCCACAATGATTGCCCCAATCATCTCTACTATCCTAGCATCCAGTGTAACACTTGCTTAAAAACAAGAGTAACTACAAGGTCAGCATGTACAAGGGGTTGAACATTGTACCCAGGGTTTTATACACCTCCTTTCATTTCCCTTATCACAACTCAGCAAGATTGGGTTATATTTTGAATTTGGAGGCAGAGAAGCAGAGATTCTGGAAAGTTCAATGCTCTGCCTGTAGTCTTGAAGCCTGCAATTGGCAAACTGAGATTTGAACCAGCGCCTGAATTCCTGAGAAGGAAAGCTCTTTCCCCCTTTGCTATGCTCATGGTGCAGGCATGTAGGAAATGTTCCACAAGTGAGGCAGTAGCTATGAAAATACTTTCAGAAATAAAGCACCACCCAGGTATTAGGAAGTATTCTGTTGTTGCAAATGGACCTGGGTCGTGGGCATAGTGTAGTTCTCAACCCACCTTCCTCCTTGTCCAAATATAAACATGAATCATCCAAGGACAAAACTAGAGTCTTAGTATTTCTTAGGCCTGGAAGCAGACCAATTAACTGATGATTTAAAAGCATATATATATATATATATATATATATATATATATATATATATATTTTTTTTGCAAAGAAGTCAGAAAAGTACGTTAATTGAGGATAAAATAGCCATTTGGCTCCAGATCCTGAAATGGTAGTCATCCCTCTCTCAGCTACAGGGAAAACAAGGAGGTTGTGGAAAGTGCTTCTGCCCAATGACAGAAATGGCTTCAGAATTGTGTTAGGGGAAAGATACCTGTCCCTTCCCCTGCTATCATTGATAAAGCTTTTGTGGTTCAAGACATGCATGATACTCTGAATGCCCTGCCACCTGGCTGCTCAGTGATGCCTTTGGGAGTCATACTGTGTGTGTGTTTGGTATATACAGAAAGTCTCTTCTCCCTCCACAACACCAGCTAGTGTCCCACAGTCAAACCTGTATGTTGTCCACATAAACACCCAGAAAGGAAATTCTGGGGCCAGCTCCTAGCTGCCTGTGGTTTTCACCCTAGGAAGAGATGGTGAAGTGGGCAGGACTTGCAGATGGTAGCCTCCATGTTACTGGAGAGAACCTCCCAACCCGCCACCCCTCCTGGGCTCCCTAGAATGCATGATCACAGGGACAGTGGCACCACATCCTTAGACCCCTTTTAAAGTTTTGTCCAATACTTTTCAGTACATTGGCCTCCAGACAGACTGATGAGTTGTGAATTATCTTTGTGCAAATTGATATGGGGCAAACTAGCCTAGAAATCCAAAGCCACCCATTGGCCTCAGGCAATGCTGTGAGCAGAATGGGGCCTCTGCACATTCATTGTTCAGCTCTTCTGCTGGGCTCAGCAGCTCAGCACATCCTGACTGACCCAGAAAGGACCATCTACCTACTACTTCTGACTGTCCGTAGACCTCATGGAGCAGAAGGCCTGTCTTTCTTCTCCACTCCTCTTGCTCCTCTGGCAGCAGAGCCTCCCCGCCAGTAGCGCAGTGCTCCAGGGTGGGGAACCTGAGACTTCAGGGGAGGCAAAGTGACAAGTGAACTTGCAGTCAGGCCTTGGAGGCTCTGCCCCAGGCCCAGAGTGTTAAGAGCTCAGAGTTTCTTCATCTGGGTCACTCATGCTTCTGCGTCCTCATGTTCTTACTTGCCTTTTGGGCAATTTGGTCAAAGCCAAGTGGAGGTCACTCATTTCCTGGCAAGGGGTAGGTGATGGTGGTGAGGCTTGGATCAAAGGTTTGGATCAACTTTGGAAGCTGACATAAAAAGGTGGCAAAGATGTATTGATCAGACGTTGTCTTCACATTCACTGTGGCTATAAGGGGTATTTTATAAACCATAATGTGGTGGGGGATAAGATCCTAAGAACATGTTAGGAGGCTAACAGAACTGCATTGCCTTCTCTGAAGAGTAGGGTCATGCGAATTGAAAGGTCTTTTTAATTTGTGAGCAGAGGATGCAAGTTAGAGGGTAGAAATTAATTGCCTGGGACATCGAGGAAGACTGGGGCAAGTTCAGGAAAAGAAAACAGTGTTGCAGTAGCAGCCCTGAGAGAAAGAATTTCAGAGAGAGCATTAAAGTCGGCTGTGAACATCAGTAGTAGGTACACTGCATGATGTAAATCCTCTTTTTCATTCTTCCCCATAAAATTTTCTGCTAATAAAAAAACCCCCACAAAATAATGATGGATTCCCTGAAGGAGGTGGGGAGACATGATTGAGGTCTGAGTACCAGGTGGCCTGGGCTGAGCCAGGTCATCTCTTGGGGATGAGAGAGGTAGCAGACATCTGGTTCACCTTCTTATCTTTATCACCCTGTCCTGGTACACCAGAGTCCAAGTCAAGGGCAGGAGGGTTGAGTTCACTGAGGGTGTCTTCTTCATCCTTCTGCAGCTTTATCCAAAGTAGAAAAAACAAGCAGATTCTCTGATGCTCTGATTAGCTATGTTTTAGTTATATTTTTACTGGGTTTGGACAAAGATCATCATCTGAGGAATGTTTCAAAAAGTAGCTTAATATGAGCTTTGAAATACAGATGGAAACAGAATCCAACCAGATTGAGGCTTCATGAATAAAATCAAAACTATGTTTCAGAGTTAGTTTCATAAGCGTAGTTGTAGAACACTTTAATTTTTTAATTCTATATTTAAGACATGTTACTCTGATTTTTGAATAGCCATTTTTATCTCACACTCTTTAAAAGATAAATAAATGCCTATAAATTTCAAAGAGCAGATTTCAGTTTAGCTAAAATTAACCTGCAAACATGGGGAAATGCAAAAATAAACCTCTACGGTAAGAGAACATGATGCATCCATCAGACTGACAGAATTTAAAAAAAAATTCTGACAATAACAAATATTGCCAATGTTATGAAACAATGGGAATTCTCCCATCTTGCTAGCAGGGGCATAAATTGGTTCAATCTTTGGAAAATCACATGGTAAAATGTCATGTTAAGTGTGAACTAGCAATTCCTCTTCCAGAAAAATACTACGGAAATGCATGCTTATATGCACCAGCATACATGTACAAGAATTCAATGCAGCATTAATCACTAATAGTCCCAAAATGAAAACTATCCAAGTGTCCATTAATGGTAAAACAGATTTAAAAAAGCATGATGGTTTCATACAATGGGATATTATACAGCAATGAAAATTAACTACAGCAACCTGTAGCAACATAGACACATCTTAAAAACCTAATCCTGAAAAAAGAAGCCAGATATTACAGAATAATATATGATTACACACATAAAGATCAAAGGCAAGTAAAATATAATAATTTCTTTAGGGATATTTCCTTAGGAGGTAAACTATCAGAGAAAACAGGAAATGAACACCATAAAAGTTGAGATAGTAAATTTCTTTAGAGGAGAAAGAGAGCTATGTAGATATCTCTGGGGTGTGGGCAATATTCTATTTTTGTGATTCAGGTGAGTGGTGGAGTGGTGACACAGGTGTTTTTCAACAGTTCATTAATTTATACATTTATGTCTTTTTTAAAAGATTCTATTTATTTACTTGACAGAGAGAGAAATCACAAGTAGGCAGAGAGGCAGGCAGAGAGAGAGGGGGAAGAAGGCTCCCTACTAAGCAGGGAGCCCAATGTGGGGCTTGATCCCAGTACCCTGAGATATGACCTGAGCCGAAAGCAGAGGCTTAACCCACGGAGACACCCAGGTGCCTCTACTCATTTATGTCTTACTCTGTATGTTTGACCTTTTATAAGAGAAAATGTTTAAAAAAGAATAAACTCACAATGACGTAAGGCTTACTGAGAGTTTTTCATTTGGTTCTTGGAGTCTTGCTTTAATGAACTAATTATCACCACCAACACTTACCTAACACGCACACACACATGCACACACACACACACACACACACAAGCACACACACGTCAAAGAACCACAGTTAAAAATAGACCATGCTACATTGGATCCCTTAAATTCCTTCCCAAAGATTGTTATGACCAGCCACCACCACTTCTACCATACCTGGTAGAAGCATGCTGTAGAATCATTCGATATATAGTTGACACAGCAAGGCACTGGGTGATGGGGTATTTGAAAAACATCTAGAAAAGGAGGAGAGAAGGAATTTAATTTTTATAATAAAGACTTAAAATATCAGTTAATTATTAGCATTTTAATTCTGATCTCCCCTCTAACGAGAGCCCATTATTTATTTAATTCTTTCACTATCCCTATATTGAGCATAAATTTTGTACATGGCATGCATTAGGCACTGCTGAGTGAAAGCAAGAAGAATAAGAATAATACATTGCTTAAACTATAACTTTAACTAATGAGAAGTTGTGCTTGTCATGCAAGCATGCTTAAAGATGACCTTGAGAAAAACATGTACGAGCAACAGGCCTCTGGTGGAGGGGATGATACACATCCTTGAAGCCCAAGGGCTAGGAAACTTGGCCGGCTCAGGGTGGAACACTGCCCTACTTCCCTTTTTGTCTCCCCTACCTCAGAGAAAGCCACCTATTAAGGTAATTCATTTAAGTGCATTTGCAAAATTACAAGTCTCATGCTGCTGGCCCAGACACACCCTACTTCTCTTCTTGTTTACTTCATTTACCTCTAAAACTTGTGACCAACATATGACTCACACCCTTCTTGTTTACCTACTAGACAGATGGCTAATGTATAACCTTCTTTCTTCTCCTTTGTTATCTCGTATCTAATAAATTCAGGATTGAGGAGTTGTTTGGGGCGACAGTCCTTCCAGCTGTGGTCCTCTGCTCCCATTCTCTTAACAGCTGACTTGTTTGTGCCTCATTCTTCTCCCATGTGCCATTAGGAAAGCAGCATAGGGGACCCTCAACTAAATAATATTTTTCAGCAGGGTCCTGTTTTTGAGTTGGAAACATAAGTTTCTTCTAGGAGTTTCTCAGTACTGGAAGGTTAGTGTTCTTACCTGTTCAGCAACCTTGGGGTTAAACTGGGGCATATGATGGATGAAGAGTGTAGCCCCTGCTGTCCATGGTTCCAAAATGCACCCGAAGAGAGCCAGAATCCAGCCCGTGTCCGAAAGGCACCAGAAGATATCAGATGTCTTCAGTTGCAGAAATTTCCTGCTAACTCCAAAATACAGTGACCTCAGCTATGTGACTGACCATGAGAGAATGTGATCAAGGGCTGGGGACTCTGATTTTCAGGTGGTGACCCACCACTCATTCTCCATGCATGTGGTTTGAATGGGGCTCCAGACACACTCCCACAACAAGTCCATAGAGTATGCCAAATCCCATTTTCTGGTCGTGTGTGCCTTCAACTGGTTTAGTCATAATGATCCTTAAGACTGGGAATATGGGGACAAATCTATAGCTCTTTTCTTGGATTTGACTCTGTTACTGATATAGTCCCAGGTAATGCTGGCAGCCATTTAGGGATAACAAGGAATAATAAGTCTTTCTGAGAAGAGCATCAAAACTCAGCAGAAACAGGGCTGACAGATGGAGAGATGAAAACCTAATCTAGAGACTATGTCTGAAGCCAAACCCTGGAGTGCTCTGCCTCAGGATCCATCAAATTCCTGTACTCATTTTTTGGCTTAAAGATGTTTAGATTGGTCTTTCTGTCATTTGTGATAAAGAAAGAGAAAGAGAGAGAGAGAGAGAGAGGAAAAGGGAGATAGAGAGAGAGAGAGAGATTTAATTTTTAATATTCTATCTTGGCAAAGGATTGGAAACAATCAGACAATAGGCGATAACTGAAAAGTGGAATGGAGAAGGTTTCTCATTTCCCTACCCTACCTTACTGCTACTGAGGAACCTCTGTGAGCATAACTCCTTTCCCATTAGCAGGTTATGGCTTTGAGGAACTTTACTATTAATAGGGAAGGGCTCTGATAAATGATCCACCCTCCCTCATCCCAGCTCTCTCGGGATTGTGGCTCACCTGCAAGAATTTGCTAGCTAGGAGGATCTGTCTTTTCAGCTTCAGACTCCCTACCCACTGAACATCTCTTCTGGGGTATCTCTCAGGCACCTCAAATCCACCAGATCCTAATTTCTCCTGACTCCCTTCGACTAATTCTTTCTCCTCCAGTGTTCTCTGTATTTCAGTGAATGTCATTACTATCCATGCAAGTGTCTAAGCCCCAAATCTGAGTCAACCTTGACTGGCTCCTCTCTTGTCTCCCACATCACTCCCACAGACAGTAGACCCCATCCATTTTACCTCCTACTATCTCAAATATGTTAACTTCCTTCACGTCTCTAACACCTTTGCCAAGCCACTGCCGTCTTGGATTATTCTAAGACCCTCCAACTAGTCGATCTAACTCTATTCTGATTTTTCCCAACATATTCTCCATATTGCAGCTAGTGATCGTTTATCTTTTTTCCTTTTTGTTTTTCTTCTCTCTCTCTCTCTTTCTTTCCCTTTATCTCTCTCTCTATTTCTTTCTTTCTTTCTTCTTGAGAGTGTGTGCACATGCAGAAATAGGAAGTAGGAGGGGAGAAGCAGAGGGAGGGGGAGAGAGAGAATCTCAAATAGACTACATGTTCAGCACAGCGCCCAATGTGGGGCTCAATCTCATGACCCTGGGACATGACCTGAGCCGAAATCAAGAGCCAGATGCTTCACAGACTGAGCCACCCAGGTGCAGCCACGTGATCTTTTCAAAACACAAATCTGATCAGGTCTTTCCCTTGCTAAAATATGTCCCATGGCTCCAACACCACCCCTCCCTCTCAAAACAAAACAAAACAAAAACAAACAAACAAAAACAAATAAACAAGCAAGTAAACAAACAAAAAACTCTCTAAACTCTACATCAAGGCCCATGAGATCCTATGGGATCTGGGCCCTGCTTACTTTCTCATCTCCTCCCAACTATACCTTACCCCACACTCTAAGCACCAGCCACCCTCAAATCTCAGTAGTTGTATAAACATTACTTTTTATATCTTTGTGCCTTTGATCCTGTTATTCAGAGTGCACAGAAAGCCCTTCCCTTCTTCCCACCCCCATTCCTCCAGGGTTTTGCTATTCAGTTACCATTGTATAACTTTTCAACAGCACAGCTAGCCACAGCCTACCCAAAACCTCTTGGTGCCCTCTGATCTGGTTAATAAGTTAGGAAATATACACTATCTGTTCTGGTCTGAATATTATTAGCTAAAGAAAGGGTGGAAGGGAGAAGAGGCTGTTTAAAAATTGATTAAATGGGGCTGCCTGGGTGGCTCAGTCATTAAGGGTATGCCTTTGACTTGGGTCATGATCCTAGTGTCTGGCATCTGGCTCCCTGCTCAGCAGGAGGCCTGCTTCTCCCTCTCCCACTCCCCCTGCTTGTGTTCCCTCTCTCTCTGTTAAATAAATAAATAAATAATCTTAACAAAAATTAAATTGATTAAATTATTAACTCAAGGCTACAGCTTCAGCCTCTATGACTGTTCTAGATCAGGGACAGGGCCATGATGTGGCTTGGTCCCAGGTACTATTTTTCCTAATGGCTCATAACTGGGTAATTTCAAGTTTCATTTGTCTATAACTGGGGAGAAGGAAGGACCTGTTGTTTCAGGTGACATTGTTAGTTCATTCTGTATTTTCCCACCAAACCCTGAGTTAACTGACAGAGACAATCTGGCTCTCCTACACACCTCCTGTCAAGGTGCTCAGACAGGACTTAATGTGCCTCCTTTGTCATCAGAGGCCTCTGTCAGCAAATAGTTAGGATTCTCAATGTTTACCTCTCAGATTTTCATCAGTCTGAACCAAAGAGCACAGAAGGGAGAAGCAGGATAAGGTCAATTCTTCTTAGAGCTCTTTTCCCAACCCACACGTGCACGCACACACATGCACATACCACCCCAGATCTGTGGCCCAGCTCATAAGTCAATGACTTCTTTCCTACCTTGAAGGGAAAGAGGATCGCAAGGCAAGTCCATGGTTGTGTTTTGCCATCTTGGGGAAGCCTGTGGTCCCACTGGTGAAGAAGATGGCCATTGGGTCCAGGGTCTTTGACTTAATACAGGTATGATCTGGGGATGCTGATCTGCAAAGAGATTCAGTACAAAAGGGGAGAAGTCATATTTACTCTTTTCCATCCAGAGAAGCAAAAGGAACAATATGAGGCTTGGAGTCAGAAAAATGGAGGTATCTAACACTGGAGGGGAAACCAGTTCTCCTGGTATTAGGAACCAAATGGAGTTTGAGAGTGAGTTGAGTAAGTTGACTGACATTTCTTCATTTTAAAAAGAGGGGAAACAAAATGGATTGTTTAGCATGTAACAAACACTGAAACAGCACTTCCAGGCAGTGCTCTAAGTGATTTACAAATAACAACTTGTTCAATCTTCAGACCAACCCTAAAAGGCAAGTACTGCTCTTATTGTGCCCATTCTGTGGATTAGAAAACTGGGGCTCAGAAAGGTTTTCATAACTTGCCTGAAGACCTATAGCCAGCAAGTGGTCCAGCCAGGATTCAAATACACCCAAAACTGTGTTCTTAGTCACACTGCTAAGCTTGTTTTTTACATGAACCAAGTTAATGGGATTTTTACCCCATAACCATGCACATTCTCCCTGGTATAAGCTTGAGATGGAAAGTAGAATCTCTAGGGTGCCCCAGTGTGCCTTGATTCTTGGGGGTTTCTCCTAGACTGAGAGTCTCTTGGGCTCATAAATGCAAGTTCTCTATGGTGTTTGATCAGAGAAACTGCAAATGATCCCAGGACACTCTGACTCTTGGTGCAATATGATACCATATTGACTTTTGGCAATTTAAGGGCATTTTATTTTATTTTATTTTATTTTATTTTTTAAAGATTTTATTTATTTATTTGACAGACAGAGATCACAGGTAGACAGAGAGGCAGGCAGAGAGAGAGAGGGAAGCAGGCTCCCCGCTGAGCAGAGAGCCCGATGTGGGACTCGATCCCAGGACCCTGAGATCATGACCCGAGCCAAAGGCAGCGGCTTAACCCACTGAGCCACCCAGGCGCCCCTTAAGGGCATTTTAGAGAATATTTATTCACACCATTTTCGTTTAATTGTGTGACTTTAAAATCTAGTGTAAGATGTGACTTCAGTGTGATATTTGCTTTTTAAGGCCAAAGGAAAGGACTTTAAAAACTGAGGGGTTACTTCAAGAAAAAAAACCCAGCATGGTGTGTGGGTGACACACAAAAAAAAATACCTGAAGGTTTACAGAATCAGAGTTTTGGAAGCGGAAGTGGTCTTACTTACCTCAAACACTTCCCTAACTTTTCTTGCAAGGTGTCCCTAAAGGTATGCAACCCCTAAAAAATGGAAAGTGTTTGCTCCTTTAGCTACCTGACAGCCATAGCCTCAATTTTTCTTGCAATCTCAAGCTTTCCCTTAAAAATTCATCCCTTAATCTTTCACTCAACCTCTTCATATATTCATTTTTTATATAAACATAATATTTCAGATTCCTTACCTACAGGAAAGATGTAACACAACAACCCTCTGACTTTATACATCACAGGGATGCTAATACTTTAGTGATAGAGGCATGGAAGTTCAATACCCTTATTTTACAGATAAAGCAACTACATCCAAGAAAGGGGAAGGATTGGGGAGGGTATGTGCTATGGTGAATACTGTGCATTGTGCTTCACTGATGAAGCACAAATAATACATATGTTAATATACATATAGTAATATATTATTATATGAAATAAATAATATATCATATGTTAATTTTTTTTAAAGGGAGGGAAGGAACCAGCCCAGGGTCACACAGGAAATCGTAGCATAACTGGGAAGAGAAGGTTTCGGCCATCAGACCTGGTGAGTCTCTCCCCACTGGTAGTTTGTCTACCAGCAATTGGGAGTGAATGGCCTTCTCCTGTCCTTCCTTAGATAGCACATTCATTAGAACAGAAACTCACTTAATTAATGATCGTAAGTCCAACCACCCTTGACAGCTATGGTCAGACACCAGGAGCTTTGTTTTCAGAGTAGGACACTTGGAAGCTAAAGAATCCACCTCTGGGGCAAGGGTATCTGTGGTGATGATGCCCTTGGCTTTAGACACTTGTAATCGGTAGAGAAGGTCCTTGGTCCTCAGTTGCATGGTTCCTGGCACGAAGACTATTCCTGGGAATGATAAAGGAAATTTTGGGTTTCAGGCTTGGGTTATCTGCATAGAAATCCACTAGCGTCTTGCTGGGCAAAGTATGGTCCATGGACCAGCACCAACCACACCACCTAAGACACAAAATCTCATGCCCCATCCCAAACCTACTGAATCAGAGTCTGCACTTTAATAAGATCTCCAAGGGATGGGGTGCCTGGGTGGCTCAGTGGGTTAAGCCGCTGCCTTCGGCTCAGGTTATGATCTCAGGGTCCTGGGATCGAGCCCCGCATCGGGCTCTCTGCTCAGCAGGGAGCCTGCTTCCTCCTCTCTCTCTGCCTGTCTCTCTGCTTGTGATCTCTGTCTGTCAAATAAATAAATAAATAAAATCTTAAAAAAAAAAAAAAAAAAAAGATCTCCAAGGGACTCCTATGCACATTGAAAGTCGAAAAGCCTGCCCTAACCTCTTCTGCTCTAGATGGATCTAGCCAGTAGACAGGTGGATCCTACTTTACATAGGATCTGGGACTATGAATGTAAGTAGGACAGTATCCCTGACATCATGATTAGCTGCATCCCTATCTACATTTTTCCTCTCTCATTTCCTCCTTTGTCAGTCCCTTGTGTCATCTTGTATCTCCTCTCACTCACTCTGCATATCTAAATTTAACTACATTATCCTTTGAACTTCCCTGCTTTCCCTTCCATCTTCTATCACCAACAATTAGTTCATGTCTTCATGAGTTGGGTTCTAATCTCTCCACCAGGTGCCTTGTCTTGAGTCTTCCTACTTCAGGTTCCATAGAACACTGATTCTTCCCACTCCACTCTTCTTCTCTTCACCAGCACCTGTACCCTCTCCAGGAAAACAACATACTCTCCACCCAACACTGAAGACACTACCCATCCACCACCTTTCTCTCTTGCAAATCTATTCTCTATTTCAATATGGCTGCTCTTCACACAGGCTTCTCCTGACTCCTGCCCATTCTTAGTATTCTCTTTCTTTGCTTCTCTCCCTCTTTACTTCTGCTTATACCAGAGGGCTCAGCTCATATCTTGGACTTCCCATGGGCCATCTCTTAGGTCTACAGATGACATGGCTTCTCTATACTCTCTCTGCCATTGCTGTTAATTCTTCATTCCACATGACTTTGATGGATTAATCTAGTATTTTACTGGTGAGAGACTATATGAACATGCATTATAAAGCACATCAAAAGAGAATCCATGAGTCCCACACGAATTCTAAATTATATAGGCAAATAGATAGGCAATTAAAAAGGAAAGGGAAATCTCCACAAAAGAATGATAACTAATAAATGTAGGGAGAATAATATAAAGTAAAAAATTCTCCTATAAAACGACCATAATAATATTCAATTCAATCAAGAATCATTAATGGATTCTCAAATCCTAGGGTGAAAGACAACTGGAGAATATAAAGACACTTTATTCACATAAAGACAACTGGAGAACAGGTTATTCAGACAACCAGTCTCATAAATATTACAGCATAGATTACTAATTACTTACATAGACCACTAATTATAAAGGGAAAAGATGCCTTGCAAAGGTGTTTGTAAATAACACTGATGATAAGACAAACCAACTTGATGTATCCCCTTATATAAAGCACTGAGATAGGCAAATTGTCTTTGTAGTACTCCCACTAAAAATGTTTAACTGAATGTAGTTCTGAGGAAAGAGTCAGAAACACAAATTTTATGGGACCTTCCAAAAACAACTGGTTTAGACATTTCCAAAATGTGGTCATATAGAAAAGACCAGCTTGAGGGAGATTGAGATGTGACAACTGAATGTGATGCATGATCCTCTATTGGATTTTGGATTCAAACCAAAAAAATTACTACAGAAGATACTATTGGGACTATAAAAGAATTTCAGCTATGGATGTATCAGTGTTAGAGTCTTGTGTGACAACTCTGCTGTACTGAGGTTTGGAGAATGTCTCGGATCATAGCAGATGAATACTCCAGTGATTGCTTAGGGGTGTTTATCTGGTGTTTATGGTTGTCACAATGTCTGCAACTGATACTTAAATGACTCAGTGTAGGAGGAGTGCAAAATGTTAAGAACTGATGGATCTTTTTTTTTCTTTTTTCTTTTTTTTTAATTTAAATTCAGTTAATTGATATATAGTATATTATTAGTTTCAGAGGTAGAATTCAGTGATTTGTCAGTCTTATATAACACCCAGTGCTCATTACCTGATAGATCTTTAAAACCAAAAAATGAGATTGTGCAGGGGAAAGTGTGTGCTGGATGACTTAGAGAATTATGACACTGTATTTGAGGGTGTGTAAGTATGAGAGAGACAGTGAGTGAGAAGGAGGGAAAAAATATTTGAGGGAGCCTGAGAAAGAAAAAGTCTATGCAGAATATGAAAAAAGATAGGGGAATATTAATATTTCAGGACCAGTTGGCTCTGGGCCAGATCTAAAGTCTGCTGGGGTCTCTTTGGGTCACTGACCTGTTCGCATGCAGCCTATGGTCACCAGCCACCACTCAGGCACTCGAGGCAGGAACACGGCCAAATGGTCTCCCTGCTGCAGGCCACAGATCTGGGTGAAGACATTGGCTGTACGGCGGGATAAGTCTGTCAACTCGCTGAAACTCCACTTCAGTTCATCCCCTTCGTTATTCACCCACCACAGGGCTGGGTTTGGACCTCTCTTGCCCTCCTGGTAAAGATCATACACCATGTGTTACTTCCTACTTTAAAGGAACTTTAAAGGAACTTATTTGACCAATCTATTACCATAGACACATTAAAGTGAAAATGTAGCTCAAGGACTGAGATCCAATGTTAAAGAATTTATAGAACGATGAAAAGTTGGGTATAGGGTGTGATCCAACCAGCTTCTTCCGGTCTACTGTCTCCACCTCCTCTCAAGTCACATAAAACCATGAAGAGCCTTCATGTCACCTGTTAAAACCTTAAAATTTCATTCTCCCATGTGTCTGTCTTCGTTACATATGGACAGTAGGTTCTCCTCTGTGCCTCAGTATTATCATCTATGAAATGGGTACAATATTTCCTAGAAGGTAGTAAAGTTTAAGTTAGTTATTTAAAGAGGTAAAGAGTATATGACAGTGCCTGGCACATAGTAAGTGCTCATAAAATTACTATCATTATTATTACAACAGAACAGGAGACTAATTTAATTCATGAATATTTGGCAGAATTTATTTTTAAAATTAAAAAATTAAAATTAAAAGTTACTTCTAGAGGTGAAATAAGCAAGAAGGCAAACCTGGAAGCACCCAGGTAACCCTTGTTCCCTCACAGAAACATCAAGTAACCAACAGACTAACATAGCTTTGTAGGAACTCTAGAAATAGCCAAAGATATGCAGCAACCAACAAATGTCCAAACAACAGAAATTCACACTGAAAATGGTAAGAAATATTATGTTATTTTTTGCTTACCTTTGCCTCATCCCCTCTCTGGAGTTATGAAATATGGTTAGGAGGAAGCCACCTAATTCCCAACCCCTCCCTTGGGACAGAAAAAAAGACTAGATTTTTCTTCAGTATTCTGGGTTGTCAGGACTAGTTTCTGCCTCATTCAACTTGGAGCTCAGATACGAATGGTGACATAGTTTGAATATCAGGTTGGAGGTGTCGAAAACAGTGGCAGGTGCCACAATGAGTGGAAACTGCAGACTGGCCACCTTGGGGTTGGGGAGGGCAGGTGGCGGGGAATAAAGACAGATGAAGGCAATGAAACGTCTAGGGCCCCAAGAAGAAGCAGGTATGAGAGTCTGAAGGAAATTAAAACATGAAAAGGCAGCAATGTTATTTGGTAAAATTGAGAAAAAAAAAAGCACATGCATGATAGGCCTAGAAAAGACACATTTTCGTATGGTTAGATTACTGAAGGCCATTCTCTACAAGGAACCAGCTGCAAAAACAGAGGCTGGTTGCTTTTTCCAAATAATCCAATTTTCAACAACAGATCACAAAGCCATGTTGCCCATTTGAAGGAAAAAAAAAATCTCTAGAAGCTGACTCTAAATAGACACAGGTTTCAGTTATTAGACAGAAACTTTAAAATGATTGTCTTAGGGGTGCCTGGGTGGCTCAGTGGGTTAAAGCCTCTGCCTTTGGCTCAGGTCATGATCCCAGGGTCCTGGGATCGAGTCCCACATAGGGCTCTCTGCTCGGCAGGGAGCCTGCTTCCTCCTCTCTCTCTCTGTCTGCCTCTCTACTACTTGTGATTTCTGTCAAATAAATAAATAAAAATATTTTAAAAAATAAAATGATTGTCTTAAACATGCTGGAAAAGCTAAAGGAAAACAGACAAAGAACTAAAGCAAACCAGAAAAAAAAATATATGAACAAAATGAGAACCAAACAGAAATTCTAGATCTGAAAATACAATAAGTGAATTGAAAACTTTACCAGGGGGGTTCAACAACAGACTCAGTCAGACAGAAGAAAGAATCAGTGAACTTGAACATAAGTCATTTTAAATTATGGAGTCTGAGGGGCAAAGGGGTAAAAATAATGAAGAAAAGTGAATAGAATCCAAAGGACATAGTATATAAACAATCAGAGCAATATACACATTATGGGAGTCCTAGAAGAAGAAGAGAGAAAAAGGAGTGACAAGCTGGGTACCTGGGTGGCTCAGTGGGTTAAGCCACTGCCTTCAGCTCAGGTCATGATCTCAGGGTCCTGGGATCAAGTCCCACATTGGACTTTCTGCTCAGCAGGGAGCCTGCTTCCCTCTCTCTCTGCCTGCCTCTCTGCCTACTTGTGATCTCTCTCTGTCAAATAAATAAATAAATAATCTTAAAAAAAAAAGAGTGACAAGCTTATTTGAAGAAATAATGGCTGAGGAAAAGCAAAACCATATTTGCATTAAACACAAATTTACTTCTACAACGCAGGAAAAAATATCCAGTGAAAAAAAGACAGTCTCTTCAATATATGGTGCTGGGAATATTAGACAGCTACATATAGAAGAATGAAATTCAATCATTCACTTACACCAAATGGTATGAAAACTCAATATGGATGAAAGAACTCAAGGTGAGACAGGAATCCATCAGAATCCTAGAGGAGAACATAGACAGTAACCTCTTTGACATAGGCCACAGAAACTTCTTTCAAGACATGTCTCCAAAGGCAAGGAAAAATAATGCAAAAATGAACTTTTGGGACTTCATCAATATAAAAACCTTCCGCAGAGCAGAGGAAACAGCCAAAAAAACAAAGAAGCAACCCAAAGAATGGGAGAAGATATTTGCAAATGACAGTACAACAAAGGGCTGATATCCAAGATCTATAAAGAACTTCTCAAACTCAACATCTAAAAAACAGATAATCATGTCAAAAAAATGGGCAGAAGACATGAACAGACACTTCTCCAAGGAAGACATACAAATAACTAGCGACAAATGAAAAAATGCTCATCATCATTAGCCATCAGGGAAATTCAAATCCAAACCATATTGAGAAACCACCTTACACCAGTTAGAATGGCCAAAATTCACAAGGCAGGAAACAACATATGTTTGAGAGCATGTGGAGAAAAGGGAACCCTCCTACATATTTGGTGGGAATGCAAGTTGGTGCAGCCACTTTGGAAAACAGTGTGGAGATTCCTTAAAATATTAAAAATAGAGCTACCCTCTGACCTGGCAATTGCACTACTGGGTATTTACCCCAAAGATACAGATGTAGTGAAAAGAAAGGCCATATGTACCCCAATGTTCATAGCTGCAAAGTCTACAATCACCAAACTGGAAAGAGCTGAGATGCCCTTCAACAGACAAATGGATTAAGAAGATGTGGTCCATATATACAATGGAATATTACTCAGCCATCAGAAAGAATGAATACTCAACTTTTCATCAGCATGGTTGGGACTGGAGGAGATTATGCTGAGTGAAATAATTCAAGCAGAGAGAGTCAATTATCATATGGTTTCACTTACTTGTGGAATATAAGGAATAACATGGAGGACATTAGGAGAAGGAAAGGGAAAGTGAAAGGGGGAAAAAAGTGAAGGGAGAGAGAAACCATGAGAGACTGTGGACTCTGAGAAAAAAAAGTAAGGGTTTTAGAGGGGAGGGGGCTAGGGGGATGAGGGGATGGGTTGGCCCTGTGATGGGTATTAAGAAAGGCATGTATTGCATAGAGCACTGGGTGTTACATGTAAACAATGAATCTTGGAACACTATGTCAAAAAATAATGATGTCGTGTAAGGTGACTAACATAATACAATATTTTTTTTAAAAAAACACTAATTTATACAGTAGTAATCATTCATCCATCTATTCATTAATTCACTCATTCATTCAGTACATGGATATACAAATACAAAAGGTTCAATGAATTCCAAATAAGAAAGTCCAAAGAGACCCACACAAAGACACACTGTAATCAAACTACAAAAGCCGAAGACAGACTCTTCAAAGAACAAGAGAAAAGTGACCCATCATGTATAAATCCTTGATAAAATTATTAGTGGGTAGCAGACTAGAAGACAGTGCAATTGTATATTTAAAATGATGGGGGAAAACCTGTCAATCAAGAAATTCTATATTCAGCAAAACTGTCCTTCAAAAATGAGGGAAAAATTAGGCCAGTCTCGGATAAACAAAAATTGAGGGAATACATTAACAAAAATTGAGGGTCTATAAATTCATTCTCTATAAGAAATGTTAAAAGGAGGAGCACTTGGGTGGCTCAGTTGGTTAAGTGTCTGACTTTGGATCAGGTCATGATCTCAGTGTTCTGGGATCAGCCTGCATTGGGCTCCTCAGTCAGCAAGGAGTCTACTTGTCCATCTTACTCTGCCCCTCCCCCCACTCATATGCACTCTCTCTCTCTCTCTCTGTCTTTCTCAAATAAATAAAATCTTAAGAAAAAAAGAAATGCTGAAAGGAGTCCAAGTTGAAATAAAGGGATGTTACAGAGTAGCTTGAATACAAAAATATAAATAATAAATACCTGGACAAATATAAAAACATGGACAAATATAAAAACCAGTATCACTGTAATTTTGGTTTGGGACTTCAGCTCTTATTCTTTTGCAGTATTTAAAAGACAAAAGCCTAAAAATGAATTACAATTCTATGTTAACAAGTGTACAATATATAAACACATAATTTGTGACATCGGTAACATAACATGGGGAGGAAAGAGGGAGCCAGAAAAGATTAGGGGTTTTGTATGCAAATGAAGTTGTTATTAGTTTAAAATGGATTGTTATAACTTTAAGATGTTATATGTAGTCCCTATGATAACCACAGAAATTTCCTACAGAATATACACAAAGGGAAATGAGAAGGGAATCAAAACATATCACTACAAAAATAACTACTAAAGACAAAGAAAGACAATAAGAGAGGAAATAAGAGACCAAAAGCTATGATAGCAAGAAAACAATTAACAATAGTAAGTCCTTCCTCATCAGTAATTAGTTTAAATGTAAGTGAATTAAATTCCCAATCAAATGACTTAAATTGGCAGAATGGATTTAAAAAAAGAAAACAGGATCCAACTATTTGGCATCTACAAAACCATTATTTCTATATGATGGAATATGATAAAACCATCCCAAAACTTTCAGAAATTATTTTGGAATAAAAATTTCACAATACAATACTAATTTTAAAAAGTAAAACTGTATTTACATTATAATCCAAATGTATACAGTAGTATCCATTCATTCATTCAATATATATTTACTAAATTCCCATTATCTGTTAAGCACTGCTCTTAGACCAAAGAATATAATGGTGAAGAAGACATACATATACAAACTTATGTACATGGTTTTAAATATTTTTAAAATATTTTATTTATTTATTTGAGAGAGAGAGAACACAGAGGGAGAATGAGAGGGAGATGCAGACTCCACTGAGCAGAGAGCCTGATGTGGGACTCAATCCCAGGAACCTGAGATCATGACCTGAGTTGAAGGCAGACACTTAACCAACTGAGCCATACAGGCACCCTGGTTTTACATATTTATAGCCAACTTTCATTTTGTTGTTTATGTAAGCTTTCTTATTTTCCCTAAGCTTTCTCTAACAAGCATTCTTTTTTAAAAGATTTTTTAAAATTAATTTCCAAAGCATGTTCAGAGTAAAAGTTCAGGCAATGCAGAATCTTATGAACAGAAAAATTTGTTATAAATAGAAAAACGTCCTCAAATATCTCATCACATTTTCACTACCTGAAGGTCAACACTGATAATTATCTGGCGTATATTCTTCCAGCAATTTTTTCCCACATATGTGCAAACCTGATCCCACCACATTTGCCCCATATGACTGGAACCAAAGAGTAAAGGAATAAGATAAGATTATATATATTATATAAGATAAGATATATATATCATTATATTACATTATAGTAATTTAATTATATATTAAATATAACTTAATAATTTAATATAATATATTATATAAGATATAATTATATATATTATTCCCTCACTGGGATAAGATTAATAAATATGTATAGTCATGTATAAGTATTCATATTTATTAAAAAATAGTGTTATGACACAATCCTCCCACAACTGATTACAGAACATTAAGGAACTGTAGTGACTAGTTATGTTATGCACTGCTGAATATGTAATGTTACTGTAGGAGTTTTAAAAGTGATGATAAAGTTTCTTATCAAGATAGAAATCATTTGTTGCTCAGAACTCAGGCAGTATTTTAGACCCTGACTCTCACAACTTGAAGGAGGTATTGCTTAAGCATTGATGGATTTTTGTGTTGAGGATTAATCTGATAATGTGAAACTCAGATAAAGTTCTTTTCCCAGAAGACAGAAACACCTTCTAAACTTGGAGTTGAAATTTAAATTTTTATGTGGTAATGTTTGAAGTCAAAGGAAATTGTGATGTAGTTCCAAAAGATAAAATGCTTAGTATTTAACTTAGCAATAAAAAGGATGAACAACTAATGCACAAAGCAACAGGGACGATAAAAACAATAATGCTGAATCAAAGAAATCAGATACAAAGGGTGCATCGTGTATTATTCCATTTCTATGAAACCTTAGGAAAGAGAAATATAATCTCCAGTATCAGCAGAACAGTGTGGGTTCAGAGTTGGGTGGGTAGGGACTGACCAGGAAAGAACAAAAGGAAACTTCTGGGATGACAGAAATGTTTTAAAACTCCAGGTTTACATTGAAAAGGTATGCATTTCATTCTATGCAAATTATACAACAACATAGTTGATTTAAATAAACAAAAACCTACAGAGCTACTCAAACTAAAATATTCTTTGAAGAAGGAAAGTTAGAAAGGTAGGTCAATTAAGTATTCAAAATGAAATGATTCTTTCTGAATATCAAAACACATGAGAGGGGTGCCTGGGTTGCTAAGTGTCTGCCTTCAGTTCCGGTGGTGATCTCAGAGTCTTGGGATGGAGTCCCATGTCAGGCTCCCTGTTCAGCAGGGAGTCCGCTTCTCCCTCTCTCTCTGCTTCTCCCCCATATAAATAAATAAATAAAATCTCTCTCTCAAATAAATAAATAAATCTTAAAAAAAAAAGGTAAGAGTTTATGGCCTCTACAAAAAAAAAAAAAAGAAAGAAAGAAAGATAGCCTCAGTCTTATTTACAATGAAATATAAGTTGAAATTCAATGTTTTCCATAAATTAATGATGGGATATGATAGACTAATAGAATTTATATCCTAATTGACATAGATAGAACATTTTCCCTAATAATGATATAATGTACAATCTTTTCCATTTCATATGGAACATTTACCAACCTCAAAAAATCTCAAAATTTTAAAATAGGGTATGTTTTCTGACCCCAGTGGAATTAAGCTAGGAATCATTAACAACAAGGCAATGAGAAACCCATTACCCAAGTATGTGGAAACTAACTAATATGCTTCTATATAATCTATCAATCAGAGAAGTGTCATAAGGCAAATAGAAAATTTTTTCAACTGAATGTTAATAAAATATGACAGATCAAAATTTGTACAATGCACCTAAAAGGAATACTTAGTGGGAAATTTGTGTTTTTAAATGCATACATTAGAAAAGAAGGCAGGCCCAAAAGCTTCCATATCAAGAAGCTAAAAAAAGAAATCAAAGGAAATCAAATCAAAGGAAAGTTGGAGGAAGGGAATAATAAAGATAAGAGTGTGCACCAGTGGAATGGAAAACAACACAACTGAGAATATCAGTGAAGCCAAAGCTGGTTTTCAAAAGGTAAATAAAATTGATAAACTCTTTGGAAGACTTTTCAAGGGAAAAAAAAGAGAATAAAGATATTAAACAATATTAGGAATGAAAAAGTGTATGCAATTACAATTCTTTTTTAAAAGATTTTATTTATTTATTTGACAGACAGAGATCACAAGTAGGCTGAGAGGCAGGCAGAGAGAGGAGGAAGCAGGCTCCCTGCTGAGCAGAGAGCCCGATGCAGGGCTCACTCCCAGGATCCTGGGATCATGACCTGAGCCGAAGGCAGAGACTTTAACCCACTGAGCTACCCAAGCACCCCACAATTCTTTTTTTTTAAAGATTTTATTTATTTGTCAGAGAGAAAGGGGTAGAGAGAGAGAGGGAGAGGACACAAGCAGAGGGAGCAGCCAGCAGAGGGAGAAGCAGTCTCCCCATTGAGCAAGGAGCCCCATGTGGGACTTGATCCTAGGACCCTGGGATCATGACTTGAGCCAAAGGCAGACTTTTAACTGATCCACCCAGGCACCCCTGCAATTACAGTTCTTACAGACATTAAAATAGCAACAAGAGAATCTATGAATAATTTTATGCCAATAAATCTGACAACTTGGATGAAATGAACAAATTGCTGCTAAAAAAAAAAATTCAACTTGCCAAAACTGATAGAATCAAAATCTTAATAACCTTATATCTATTAAGTTAAATCTATTATTAAAAGCCTTCCTATGATGAAAACTCCAGACTTCAAGTCTAAAAGTTTTAGTATGAGGGAGACAAGATGGCAGAGAAGTAGGAGGAGGCGCCGTTTCAACCAGTCCCCTAAAGTGAGCTGATTACCTACCAAAGAACTCTGATCACCCATGAAATCAGCCTGAGATCAGAATTATATACTTCTGGATCTCTATGAGGACAGAACACACCAGAGGGCAGGTAAAGCGGTGTGGGAACATCGATCAGACTAATATCAGAAGATAAACAAAAGGGGGAGGGAGGTACCAGAAGCAACCCATTGGAAAGTAATAGCCCAATACGAGAGTGCCCTGTAATTGGGGACCAGCATTAATTTGGAGTCTGGTTGAAAGCACTCAAAAAGAGCAAAGGATCGTAGGGGGAAATTGGGGGAATCAGGCCGTTAGGGACAGGTCTACCAATCCAGGACAGACACCACTGGCGCTGAGCCAGAGAAAGTGCAGCAAAGAAGCCAGGTCTTGGTCTCTGAGCCTTTGGCATGCCCGAGAGCATCTGGGTGGTGGTGCCAGTAAGGGTGAGGGAGCCTCACCAGCTGGCAGAACCACAGCCTTTTGCACTCTCCACACGTGCGCCACGAAACCAGAGTCTGAGTCATGCCCTACACCCTGCCTTGAGAGAGGTGCGTGCAGGTGAGTCTAAGCACTCTCAGCCCGGGCCAGCATGAAAATCTCAGTGCGTTCTCTCTGCTTGGGACCTCATTGGCAGTCTGGACCTGCCCAGACAGCCACAGCTAGTATTTCTTGTGGTTTTGGGTACAAGCAGGAGTTCCTGTGACCCCAGAGACCACGACTGGGGATGTGCTCTGCCAGCAGCAGAGGGGGAATTTATGTGCTCTGAAGCACCCAGAGGGGAAGAAACTGAGTCTCAGAGAGGGAGGTCTGGGTACAGTTTGCTTTCCTCTAAACCCCCCAAAACTACCAAAAGCAGCCAAGGGGAGAGAAAACAAGTGAACAAAAAAAAAAACTTCCACAGAACAAAAGCCTGAAAAACCAGTTTCTTCAGAGCCCAGCCCCTTGATGGAGGCAGGAGGACTTAACTCTAGCAACATTACCTGAAAAACCACATGGCAGTCCTCTCCCCCAGAAAGCCAGTCCCCCACCCAAAAAAACCCAAAACAAACAAACAAACAAAAAAACCAGAGGACAACCACCACTACTTCATAGATACAACTTTTATTTCTAATTCGTTCTCACTATTCTAGTTCATTTTTTTATGTAACTTTTTAACCTATTTACCATCACAATGAGATGCTCAATACACCAAATTCCATAACAAACTTTTAACCTGAACTTTTTTGATACATATACCCATGCTTTTCTTTTGCTTTTCTATTATATTCTATTTGCTTTTTCTATAGAAAAAGCAAATTTTCTATTTGCTTTTCTATTTTTATTTTATTTTATTTTATTTTATATTCATATAGAGATAAGCTTCAAGGTAATCCCCTTTCCCCAATCAATGCTACCCCTATAGGTAAACCAGTTTTAAACCCCCTTTATCTCAGGAAAGTTGAGTCCTTTCACAAAGATATCAAGATACATCCAGGAAGAATCAAAATAACCTTCCTTGCCCACACTGAGAATTTATAACCACTCTCCCATCTTTTTCTTCTGTCAGTGTTTCTGTGTATTTGTTTTTGTTCTGGTAGTATTTAAATCTTATATTTGGGGTTCATTTTGACGGGGTTCTTTATTTATTTATTTTTTTTTTCTCTTGTCATCTACTTTTGTCAGTCTTTTTGTTTGTCCGTTTTTGTTTGTATACTTCATAAAGTATACCTTTGGGGCCCATTTGGGGTGGGCCTTCTCTTTTCTCCTTATTCCCCCCCCCCTCTCTTTTTTCTTTTTTCTTTCTTTTTGGTGGGGACTCTCAATTGCTCAGAAGTGTTCCAGGCTGCACCTTGCCTGGATCATGGTTGATACATTCAGCTACACATCGGTTCAGCCACCTCTCACCAAAATGACTAGGAGGAGGAATGCCCAACAGAGGAAAAATTCAGAGACTGTGCCCTCTCCATCAGAGCTGTTGGATATGGATAAACAGTATGTGGAAAAGGGAGTTCAGGCTAACAATTATGCAGGCAATGGCTAGGCTGGAGAAAGACTTTGATGACAAAATGGAATTGATTAGGGCAGAAGTGAAAGCCACCAGGGAAGATGTTAACAATTCTCTCAATGAGTTCCAATCTAATCTAAATTCTCTAACAGCTAGGGTAACTGAGGCAGAAGATAGAGTTAGTGATCTAGAGGACAAACAGATAGAGAAAAAGGATCAGGAGGAAGCTTGGAACAAACAGCTTAGAAGCCATGAAAACAGAATTAGGGAAATAAATGATGCCATGAAACGTTCCAGCATCAGAATTATTGGAATCCCTGAGGGGGAGGAAAAAGAAAAAAGACTAGAAGATATAGTTGAACAAATTCTCCATGAAAATTTTCCCAATTTGGGGAATGGAACCAGCGTTCGTGTCCTAGAGGCAGAAAGGTCTCCCCTCAAGATCATAGAATCTAGAAAGACCTCGAGACACCTGATTGTGAAAATGATGAATCATAATTGTAGACAGGAGCTCTTGAAAGCAGCTAGGGTGAAGAAATTCCTTACATACATAGGAAAGCCCATCAGAATAACATCAGACCTGTCCACAGAAACCTGGCAAGCCGGAAAGGGCTGGCAAGATGTATTCAGGGCACTAAATGAGAAGAACATGCAGCCAAGAATACTTTATCCAGCAAGACTGACATTCAAAATGGATGGAGAGATAAAGAGCTTCCAAGACTGGCAAGGTTTAAAAGAGTATGTCACCACCAAGCCGGCACTGCAAGAAATATTAAGCGGGGTTCTATAAAAGAGGAAAAATCCTAAGAATATCATTGAGCAGAAATATATGGAGACATCTATAGAAACAATGACTTCACAGGAAACACGATGTCAATAACAACGTACCTCTCAATAATCGCTCTCAATGTGAATGGCCTAAACACTCCCATAAAACGGTGCAGGGTTGCAGACTGGATAAAATGACAGGACCCATCTATATGTTGTCTACAAGAGACCCATTTTGAACTGAAGGATACATCCAGACTGAAAGTGAAGGGATGGAGAAGCATCTTTCATGCCAATGGGCCTCAAAAGAAGGCTGGGGTAGTGATTCTCATATCAGATAAATTATATTTTAAACTAAAGACTGTAGGGCACCTGGGTGGCTCAGTGCATTAGGCTGCTGCCTTCAGCTCAGGCCATGATCTCAGGGTCCTGGGATCGAGTCCCGCATCGGGCTCTCTGCTCAGCAGGGAGCCGGCTTCCCTTCCTCTCTCTCTGCCTGCCTCTCTGCCTACTTGTGATCGCTCTCTGTCAAATAAATAAATAAAATCTTTAAAAATAAATAAATAAATAATAAACTAAAGACTGTAGTCAGAGATACAGAAGGACACTACATCATTTTTAAAAGACCTATCCACCAAGAAGATCTAACAATTGTAAATATTTATGCCCCCAATATGGGAGTAGCCAACTACATAAGACAACTGTTAATCTAGATAAAGAGTCATATTGATATGAATACACTAATAGTAGGGGATCTTAACACACTACTCTCAACAATAGACAGGTCATCCAAACAGAAAATCAATAAAGAAACAAGAGCATTGAATGATACTTTGGACCAGATGGACCTCATAGATATATACAGAACATTCCACCCTAAATCAACAGAATACTCATTCTTCTCGAGTACACATGGAACTTTCTCCAGAATAGACCACATACTGGGTCACAAATCAGGACTCAACCAATACCAAAAGATTGAGATTATTCCCTACATATTCTTAGATCACAATGCTTTGAAACTGGAACCCAACCACAAGAAAAAGTTTGGAAGGAATTAAAACACCTGGAAGCTGAAGACCACCTTGCTTAAAAATGCTTGGATCAACCAGGAAATCAAAGAAGAACTTCAACAATTCATGGGAACCAATGAGAATGAAGACACTTCAGTCCAAAACCTATGGGATACAGCAAAGGCAGTCTCAAGGGGGAAATACATAGCCATCCAAGCCTCCCTCAAAAAAACTGAAAAATCCAGAATGTACCATCTGTCTTTAAACCTTAAAGAACTGGAGAATCAACAAAAGTTAAGCCAACCCCACACACAAGAAGGAAAATAATCAAGATTAGAGCAGAGATCAATGGGATAGAAACTAGAGATACAGTAGAACACATCAATGAAACTAGAAGCTGGTTTTTTGAAAGAATCAATAAGATCGATAAACCACTGGCTAAACTAATACAAAAGAAAAGAGATAAGACCCAAATTAATAAAATTATGAATGAAAAGGGAGAGAGCACAACTAACACCAAGGAAATAGAAACAATCATCAGAAATTATTACCAACAGTTATATGTCAATAAGTTAAGCAACCTAGATGAAATGGATGCATTCCTGGAACCTATAAACTTCCAAAACTGAATCAGGACGAAATTGACAACCTGAATAGACCAATATCTAGGAATGGATTGAAGCAGTGATCAAAAACCTCCCAAAAAACAAGAGCCCAGGACCTGACAGATTCCCTGGGGAATTCTACCAAACTTTTTTTTTTTTTTTTTTTTAGATTTTATTTATTTATTTGACAGAGAGAAATCACAAGTAGGCAGAGAGGCAGGCAGAGAGAGAGGAGGAAGCAGGCTCCCCGCTGAGCAGAAAGCCCGATGCGGGGCTTGAACCCAGGACCTGGGATCATGACCTGAGCCGAAGGCAGCGGCTTAACCCACTGAGCCACCCAGGCGCCCCATCTACCAAACTTTCAAAGAAGAAATAATACCTATTCTCCTGAAGCTGTTTCAAAAAATTGAAGCAGAAGGAAAACTTCCAGACTCTTTTTATGAAGCCAGCATTGCCCTGATCCCCAAACCAGGCAAACACCCCACCAAAAAGGAGAATTTCAGACCAATATCCCTGATGAATATGGATACTAAGGTTCTCAACAAAATCCTAGCTAATAAGATCCAACAGTGCATTAAAAAGATTATCCACCATGACCAGGTGGGATTTATTCATGGGTGGCAAGGGTGGTTCAACATTCACAAATCAATCAATGGGACAGAACAAATCAATAAGAAAAGAGAGAAGAACTACATGGTCCTCTCAATTGATGCAGAAAAAGCATTTGACAAGATACAGCATCCGTTCCTGATTAAAACACTTCAAAGTATAGGGATAGAGGGAACATTCCTGAACTTCATAAAATCTATCTATGAAAAACCCATGGCAAATATCATCCTCAATGGGAAAAAGCTGACAGTCTTCCCTTTGAGATCAGGAACATGACAAAGATGCCCACTCTCACCACTCCTGTTCCACAATAGTGTTAGAAGTCCTAGCAACAGCAATCAGACAATGAAGAGAAATAGAAGGAATTCAAATTGGCAATGAAGAAGTCAAACTCTCTCTCTTGGCAGATGACATGATAATTTATATGGAAAATCCAAAAGGCTCCACCCCCAAACTAATAGAACTTATACAGCAATTCAGTAATGTGGCAGAATACAAAGTAAATCTACAGAAATCAGTTGCTTTCTCATAAACTAACAACGAAAATACAAAAAGGGAGGTTAGAGAATTGATTCTATTTACTATAGCACCAAGAACCATAAGATACCTGGGAATAAACCTAACCGAAGAGGTAAAGGATCTCTACTCAAAGAACTAAAGAACACTCATGAAAGAATTAAAGAAGACCCAAAAAGATGGAAGACTATTCCATTCTCATGGATCGGAAGAATAAACATACTTTTTTAAAAAAAGATTTTATTTATTTATTTGACAGAGGAGAGATCACAAGTAGGCAGAGAGGCAGGCAGAGAGAGAGAGAAGCAGGCTCCCCACTGAGCAGAAAGCCCGACGTGGGACTCGATCCCAGGAACCCGAGATCACGACCCGAGCCGAAGGCAGAGGCTTTAGCTCACTGAGCCACCCAGGTGCCCAAGAATAAACATTCTTAAAATGTCTATACTACCTAGAGCAATCTATATTTTCAATGCCATTCTGATCAAAATCCCACTGGCATTTTTCAAAGATCTGGAAAAAACAATCCGAAAATTTGTATGGAATCAGAAGAGACCCTGAATCGCTAAGGAAATGTTGAAAAAGAAAAAACTGGGGGCATCACATTGCCTGATTTCAAGCTTTACTACAAAGCTGTGATCACCAAGTCAGCATGGTACTGGCACATAAACAGACACATAGACCAATGGAACCAACTAGAGAGCCCAGATATGGACCCTCAACTTTATGGTCAACTAATCTTCAACAAAGCAGGAAAAATATACAGTGGAAAAAAGACAGTCTTTTCAATAAATGGTGCTGGAAAAATTAGACAGCTCTATGTAGAAGAATGAAACTCGACCATTCTCTCACACCATACACAAAGATAAACTTGAAATGGATAAAAGACCTCAACATGAAGTAGGAATCCATCAGAATCCTAGAGGAGAACATAGGCAGTAACCTCTTTGACATAGGCCACAGCAACTTCTTTCGATAATGCTCCAAAGGCAAAGGAAACAAAAGCAAAAATGAACTTTTGGGACTTCCTCAAGATCAAAACCTTCTGCACAGCAAAGGAAACAGTCAACAAAACAAAGAGGCAACCCACGGAATGGGAGAAGATATTCGCAAATGACAGTACAGACAAAGGGCTGATAGATCTATAAAGATCTATAAAGAACTCCTCAAACTCAACACACACAAAACAGATAATCATGTCAAAAAATGGGCAGAAGACACGAACAGACACTTCTCCAACGAAGACATACAAATGGATAACAGACACATGAAAAAATGTTCACCATCACTAGCCATCAGGGAGATTCAAATCAAAACCACATTGAGATACCACCTTACACCAGTTAGAATGGCCAAAATTCACAAGACAATAAACAACGTGTGCTGCAGAGGATGTGGAGAAAAGGGAACCCTCTTACACATTTGGTGGGAATGTAAGTTGGTGCAGCCACTTTGAAAAATAGAGTGGAGATTCCTTAAGAAATTAAAAATAGAGCTTCCCTCTGACCTGGCAATAGCACTACAGGGTATTTACCCCAAAGATACAGATGTATTGAAAAGAAGGTCCACCTGTACCCCAATATTTATAGCAGCAATGGCCACAGTTGCCAAACTCTGGAAAGAACCAAGATGCCCTTCAACAGACAAATGGATAAAGAAGATGTGGTCCATATATACTATGGAGTATTAAGCCTTCATCAGAAAGGATGAATACCCAACTTTTGTATCAACATGGAAGGGACTGGAAGAGATTATGCTGAGTGAAATAAGTCAAGCAGAGAGAGTCAATTATCATATGGTTTCACTTATTTGTGGAGCATAAGGAATAACACAGAGGACATGGGGAGATGGAGAGGAGAAGGGAGTTGAGGGAAATTGGAGGGGGAGACAAACCATGAGAGACTGTGGACTCTGAGGAACTAACTGAAGGGTTTTGGAGGGGAGGGAGGTGGGAGGTTGGGTGAGCCTGGTGGTGGGTATTGAGGACAGCATGCATTGCATGGAGCACTGGGTGTGGTGCATAAACAATGAATTCCAGAACACTGAAAAGAAATTTAAAAAATAAATTTTAAAAAAGAGTTGACTTGGAAAATGGATGATTTTAGATAAATTGAGATAATCTTGTTTTTACACCAGCGGTGGCAAACTCAGATGTTGTATGGGCCAGGCAAGTACATAAATGAGAGAAGCCTGCCATGTTTCTCTGGGATAAACTGGAGAGCCAAGTGTCTCTCAACTGGGAGCAACCATTCTGCTCTACAGATTGACTGTTGCAATATAGGAATGAACATTTAGTATTATGAAATGTGACTTTACAAAAGAAACCCCATAGCCTGATTCTGGTTCCTATACTCTGTTGCTTTCTCTGAGCCAAAGCCTTCCCTCTTCCCACATACATATTTACAACATATCCATGAGAATATTAACAGCTCATTGCTAAAATACAACCAAGTATGGCCAAACACCAACATTGCTTATCTTGTGCTGGTTGTGCCACCGTTCAGGGAGCTGACACATTCAAATTCATTCAACAGGTAATTAAATGTTCCAGGTGTTTCTATATGCTGGGGATACAATAGTTGACAAAATAGTAAAAATTCTACTCGCTCATTGAACTTACATTCTAGTGATGCTGAACCTACATGTGTATCAGAATTACAAAAGGTACAGACCTTTTGGGAATACTATGCTGGGATGCTAGGATAAAAGTCTAATAGTTTCAAAAGAACATGAGGACCCTCTTGAACTGTACAGGTCCTAGGACTGTTGCTAATTTTTTATGTAAAATTACAGAATTATGGGCACCTGGGTGGCTCAGTTGGTTAAGTGTTTGCTTTCTACTTAGGTCATTATCTCCTGCGGGTCCTGGGATGGAGTCCTGAATCCTGCTCAGCAGGAAGTCTGCTTCTCTCTCGCCCTCTGCCCCTCCCCCAAACCCGATTGTGCTCTTGCGAGCTCTCTCTCTTTCTAATGAAAAAAAAAAATCCTTAAAAATTACAGAATTAAATTTAGGAGCAACAAAACACAGAGTCACTAACTCAGAGAAATCTAGGCAGACCTGACTGTTGAATAGTAAGGAGGTTGGAATGTTTGGCAGTTCATAAATTAATTTCTTTTGGCAAATGTTATGGGTAAAAGAGACAGGTGATATGGGTCAATGTCATTGATGTGTGGATTTTTTTCAGTTTTGTGGTTAATACCTAACTTACTCTACTTACTGAGCAATGTTTAATATTAAGGTACATCAGGGGTGATAGGAAGAATTTGTTTCTGTTATGATTTTTGGCAAAACAAAAAATGTAACTCCACTAATACTGACTCACCTCTCCTAAGACATGAAGGGGGAAATCACTGTCTAAAGAGAAAAAATGAATAGTTGTACATTTTGGGGTGCCTGGGTGGCTCAGTGGGTTAAGCCTCTGCCTCGGCTCAGGTCATGATCCCAGGGTCCTAGGATCTAGCCCCACATCGGGCTCTCTGCTCAGCAGGAAGCCTGCTTCCTCCTCTCTCTGCCTGCCTCTCTGCCTACTCGTAATCTCTGTCAAATAAATAAATAAAATCTTTAAAAAAAGAGAGAGAGAGACAGGTGATATGGGTCAATGTCATTGATCTGTGGATTTTTTTCAGTTTTGTGGTTAATACCTAACTGACTCTACTTACTGAGCAATGTTTAATATTAAAGTACATCAGGGGTGATAGGAAGAATTTGTTTCTGTTATGATTTTTGGCAAAACAAAAAATGTAACGCCACTAATACTGACTCACCTCTCCTAAGACATGAAGGGGGAAATCACTGTCTAAAAAGAAAAAAATGAATAGTTGTACATTTTGTTTACTTCCCTACCCTCATCATCTAGAATAATAATGGCACATGGTAGGGGGCTCACTAAGTCTTAGCTGAATGAATGAATGAATGAATGAATGAATGAATTTGGACAGAATGTGACCTCTCAGATTTGGGAGGCTGCTCCAGGAATCTACTAAAGTAGATTATCTAAGGAGCCTAGAGTAACAAAGGATTTAATTTCCAAGAATAGTCATGGGTTATAAATTGGTGGTCTGTATTCCATGACTTGACATATGTTGTCTGGATCACCAGGTACTCTCTTTCGTCTTATAACAAATTCTTTGCACACACACACACAGATTTTGCAAAAAAAAAAAAAAAAAAAAAAAAAAAAGTTGGATTTCTAACGTATTTTATAAGTAAAATATGTTGAAATGTGAATTAAAAACAAATTTTATCACTCATTATGGTTTTGATTGTGTTGTTGTTTGGGCCATGGGTCAGTTCTCGGGTGGTACCTGTTAAGCTGTTAGGAAGCCAGAGTGGACTGCAGTGGACCTTCTGAAGCGTCTTTCATAGGAACAATGTCAAGACTTGGAGAGCTTGTAAGGCAGGTTTCAAAACTTTTATTCCACCAATGTTTACTGAGGGACAGCTAGAGCTAGGTGACAGGTGCCATGCCTCACTAAAGAGACACTGATTATGATCAAGGCAATTAGGAAAATGGAAACAGACAAATAAGAAGTGCTGTGAGAATAAATATTAAGGGGATGAGGATCCTGGGGGGTGGGGAGAATTTGGAGACATGGACAAATTGGCAAGGATTGATAATAAGACAGAAAACGCAACAAAGATGAGGCATCCCTGGGGTCATATTTACTTGGCATTTATCTCCATGGGTTGGTGCATTAACTAACTATAGGGATTAAATAAAGATAAAACAGGGGGAAAGTGATGGCATCTCTTCTTCCTCTCCAACTCCTCCCTCTCCAGCCTATCTCATGGTTCAAAAATTTCTTAACTAGATTACTGGTCAGGGCAGTGAGCAAAGTCATTTTAGAGTCTGAAGGCAGAGATGTTTGACATCATCAGACTGTGAGACCAGGTTAAATAAAGTATTATAGACTCAGACAGCCTGGATCCAAATCCTGCTCCTTCATTTATTGGGTTATTTAAAATCCTTGGAACCTCAGTTTTCCTGTCTGGAAAATGGGGCTAAGTATCCATCTAGTCATAGTATTAAATGCAAAGTGCTTGATTTGGCCCATATATATTTATATATATATTTTATATATGTATATATATGTACACACACACACACACACACACACACACACATATATATATAGCTCTCCCTAATTAAACCCTCTATTTTCCTTGGTGTTACTATGGAAATTCAGAGAAAGGAGAAAGAAGGAGGTGGGGAGGAAGCTCCCATGTTAGTTGAATACTAACATATAAATGCAGGTTCATGGGAAATTTAAAATTATATGAACTTCCTTTTTTTTGGTAAAAATATACCATTTTACTATTTATGACCTCTGACCAAATGTTACAAATGTAGGTTAAACATTTCTCTACCCTTCTCTTTTTAAAAAAATTTATTTTATTTTATTTAAATTCAATTAATTAACACATTAACTCTCTAACTCCATTTTATATTAACTCTCTGGTCTTTCTCTTGGGAAAGACAAACCAAGCACTTGGGTTTTTCTGCAGAGACGTGTAACCTCTAGACTTTCTTCTCTGGATAGACCCTAAAGCCATGCTCAAGTAGGCAGTTGATAAAGAGGAATCCAGTGCACTTGCCATATTCACAGAATGAGAGATGACAAGACTTCCCTAAAGATGCCAGACACTCATGTGTACAGTCAGGTGATCTGTCCTTTCCCTATGAGTGAAACCTGAAGTTAAGCCCAAGTCTAATGAGACAAATGCCAGTTAGGCTCATAGTCTCCTTAGATGAAGGTAAGAATTCAGACTAACATCTCCTTGCTAACCTTGTTATTAGCAGCTTTGCACTTGGTCACAGTTATGTGATATATTCTCCCACTTTCTTGTTTCCTAAATGAGATTATCCCCATTTTACAGATAAAACCACCGAGGCTCAGAGAAGTGAGAAAATGGCCAGGCTGAGAATTGAACCCCCAAACATGAGCTTTTCCCACACCAGTGGTGAGCTGAGGTGGAAGCCATTCCTGGTTCAGTGCCTCTCAGTCTAATAGGAGCATGATGAAGTCAGTGAGGCCATTCCTGTCCTCACTTCTCATCACAGGTGGCTTCTTACCTTCTCCATTTGAGTCCAGTAGTCTAGGACATCACTTGCAAAGTTAAATTCCTTGGGTACATCGTAGTCATTCCACCTCGGGGCTCCAACTTCTGATAAAACCTGGCAGCGAAGGTACCCAGAGGCAGAGTGAAAGCCACGGGAGGGTTTGTGGATGTTCCAGAGGCCCAGGAACCTCATTAGCCGCTGCATGGTGGACAGTGCTCAGGAAGACGGCACAGAATTCTCAGGTCGCCACCTGTCTTGGATGGTTAATAGACTGGTTATGGAATGGTAATTTCCTCCACAAAAGGAAGGCAATAGCTTTGATAGAGTAATAGCTTTGTTTCAGCTCACCAGAATTTGGAAGGCCCAAGGCCCATCCACATCTCTACTCCCTCTCTTGTCAATATCCTGTCCTGAACTCTGTGGGCCAACAATTTTTCCTGCGTGAAGTTGGGTTTCTGTCACTTGAGACAATCAGTGACAAATACACATTGTGTGTGACAAATACACATCACCATACTCAGGACAACACCATACTCAGTACTAATATCACAACAGCTTCCTTAGTGGACAGAGATCTGGCTGAAGTGGTCTTTCCCAGGACAATATTGGAGGCAGCTACGTCCAACCCATGAGAGCTGACCCATGAAATAAGATTTGTTTGCCACTCCAGATTCCAACAAAGGCCCCTTTTACATGGGCCGGGAAACTTCATTTATTATTGTTGAAGTCTGATTGTGAAAACTGGCTTAAACTAGAACGATCTTTTCATGAGAATGTTAACTGAAGAAAATCACTTCAGGAACAGCTTTTAGAGTCAAGCCCCTTACCGCCAAAACCAATAAAGCCTCCTCCTCATTGGTTTCAGCAATCACAATTTTTGTGATCTATGTCTATTTGACAACAGACCATAGAATAGATCAATAAAACCTGAGTTAGTTTATTTTCTGCCAGTTTAGACCTATAATAACCTAACCCCAATTTTGATGCTACTGCCAGAAGCCTACCTCACATTCCTAGCAGGGAGAGGGACTGCTAAATATGCCCTTATGTTAATGTCTCCAGAAAAGAGGATACATGAAAAGTTCATCGATTACAGTTTGCTTGTCAGCACAGATCCTTGGGCCTTGTGACTTAACTAAAGTACTGTCCTCTTTTTAATCCCTCTCAATCAACAGTACCAGCTTAGGTTTCATCAGAGCATTTTGGGGCAAGAAAGAGACACTAAGATCGCCACTGGCCCAGATCTGGCCCTCAGACATATTCCTGCTGGCTCTCGGTCTTTGGAGGAAAAATTTTAATTGTCAACATTTAAAACTTAGGAGATTTCAGTTAAAAGTCTTGAAGGTTTCTCTTGCAAACATAGGAAGTCTGGCAATAAAACCAGCCAAATTGGCTGGAGCTGAGAATCTTATGCAAATAGAATGTTCTCCAATTTCACATGGTTTCCACCACTCCTTATTTTGTCACGCTTACTTGATTCTCCACTTACTGTCCCTGTCAAGTCTCTGGATATTTGAGCTTAAAATATTTGATTAAGACCAACACACCAAAGGGGATTTCTCCAAGTTTGCAAGGCAAGTTTTGCCGCAGACCTGGTTTTAGAAGTCTGCCTTCCCTGTTGTCTAATCCTCTACAAGCCTGAACCGATTCAGAGCAGGAATACTGGACTCATTTGTTATTTTAAGGCAAAGATACATAAATAACCTCAGACTCTTTTTTAAAAGACCCACGGTCAGCCCAAACAACCCCTCAATAAGTGGCTGAAGACAAAAGCAAATGGACAGAAATAATGAGGAAATTAATTAATCCTTTATTATGGGCTCATTTGTGTCCTCTTAGAATTCATCTGTTAAAGTCTTATTTCCCGGTACTTCAGAATGTGACTGTATTTGGAGACAGAATCTTTGCAGGGGTGACTAAGTTAAAACAAGTTCATTAGATGACCTTGATGATCCTGGCCACTGAAACTGAAGACACACTATTAATATCTACCACCTGACTTCCCAGAGGATTAGTGAGATAATCTGTATAAATTACAATGCCAGCTACTGCCTAACATATACTAAGGGCTCAATAAATACTGGAACACTCTCTAACTTCAAGCAAATTCTGAAGTAAACCATTCTTCTGGTTAGATATTTAAAAAAAAATTTTTTTTAGATGAAAGGTATTTATATAATATGAACCAACTTCTGCATAGTAGAATTTTCTTTCAAGTGTTCACTTTCTGAGTCTTCATACTCTCTTCTGTACCCTCCCGCATGGCTCACCATACTCACAGCTGCCTAACTTTAAACAGATCACCCTCTATATGCTAGCCACTGTGCTAGGCTTATCACACATATATTCTCATTTATCCTTTTTATTCAATATCCTCACCATCCTCATTTTGCATTAAGGAGGCAAAGTGTCAAAGAAGTTAAGAGCCTTGCCCAAAGTCAACCAACTGATAAATGACATTACGAGAATCTGGAATTAGGCCTTTGGATTTTAAATCCAGGGCTCTGTAAATATTTTAGTGCCTTGTGATAGACAGACAGACAGACACACACACACACACACACACATACACACACACACCTCACAAAGAAGTTGTCATTTACATGCCTTACCTGGCAGTGTCTAGAAAACAGCTGGGCTTTATCTTGGGCTTGTAGAGAAATGGGGACTTAACATACTCACTTCTCTCTAACGGGGAAAGTTTTCAGGGGTGTGCACAGAGAAAGGACTGCCCATCTCTAGGAGTAGAGAGCTTGGCAGGAATTGGACAACTCTGAAGTGGGAGGAGATGCTCAGTTAGAACAGGACAGGAAACTATCCCAACCCTACATTGGAGAGACTGTGTGTTAGAAAAATAAACTATATGAAGCCATTCTAGTTCTTATGAGATAACTTGTAGTGTAAAGGAACAAAATCAAATGGAGAATTCTCACTAACTCTGGGGCTAACCTGCTCTCTTTTCCCAGCCCCATGCTCACATTTAAATGATAGCCAAGTGGCAATATGGCTTAGTAGTTAATGCCTGCACTCTGGAAGCAGAAAGATCTGAGTTTAAGTCTCCAGTCTTTCATGTACCATCTCTTTGACTTTCACTGATGTCCTTTCTCTACTCTCGTGTCCTTGTACGTAAAATGGGAATTATAATAGTGACAGCTTATGGTTGTTTCACCATAGTTGTCTTGTTATTACATTGTTAGGATTAGATGGAATAATTCATGATGAGCACATAGCACAGTGGTTGGCCTAATCAATATTGGCTGTTTTTGTTAATTTGGGGTTTGGAGAGAAACAGTTCAGTGTACTAACAAAGGCAAGGTCTTGGGCTTAAATCCTGGCTCAGCAACTTACAAAATGGCTGATGGACAAGCCGTTGACCTCTTCTAACAAAACAGAGGAGTGTGGTTGTTAATAAGATATATTCCTCCGGTTCCTTGAAAGAACAGGTAAAGTCTGCACAGTGCTCGGCTCAGACATGTAAACACTGGGTTGATATTGACGTTGCGTTAAATAAGCCCGGATTGCTGCATGAAGTGGCTTGTATTGTTAGTCTTCTACTAGGGCCATTTTGGGGGTGTTGCTGGGGGATGGGGATCTCCAGGACCCCGGCCCAACTTTCACAGCAACTTTTCCCTCCCAGCCTCCAATGAAGCAGGGACAAAAGTACCACAAAGACTGCTGGAGACACCTAGAACATTCCCGGATTTGAGAGCAAGCCTGGCTTCCAAGAGGTGGGTTGTCCTTCTCCTGACCAATTCATTTATGATCAATTTTCAGCTCAAGACAGACTTTTTATGGAGAGGAGTGAGTGAGAAGGCACTGATAAGTTGACTGGCCATAGTAAGGAAAGATTAAACAGTTAAAATATCGAAGTATAAAAGGCCCTGATACTCAAACAGAAGAGGCAGATACTTTGGGGAAGAAAATGGGGACAGGAAGGAAAGTCTACAAGACACACTCTGGATCTCAGTGGCTCTCCCATGTGGAACTGTAACACTGGTGTTGTGGGTGAAGAAGTCCAGCTCTGGGCCAGGCAGCCTGGTTCAGTCTAGCTTTCACCAGCTACCAGCTCTGTGACATTGACCCAGTTTCTTATTCCCTTGTGCCTTGGTTTGCTCATAAGTAAAAATGGGTCTATGATAGAGATAGTGGAATTCTCTGAAGATTCCGTTCACACTTCTCTTTTCATTTCAAAGCCTCTCTTGTAGTCTGAATGAGCCCACTGAATTCCAGGCCTGGATAGTGAACACTAGGCAGACACAAGTCACATCTGGTTTGGGCACTGAAGAGCAGTTATGAGTTCTCTACTCTCTTCCTCTGACTCAGTAGTCCTGGAAACCCCATGTGGACAGAGTGTCATGTCCGGCACAACAAGAGGGAGCAGGGTTGAAGGATAGGAGAATGAAGAAAGGGAATGTGGGGAATAGGAGGGACACAGGCGAACGTGTCAAGCAAGTGCCAAAGTTTATTTTGCAGAGTTCTGATTTATACCACACAGTAAGGGAATCACCTCCTGTACATCTGGTGCTAGTTTCTATTTTGGCCTGAGAATAGCTGGTCATGCAGAGATATCAGACAGCCTTGACCTTCGTGGTTTGGACACTTAGGCCATAACTCAATATTCGCAAAACACAGGAGCCTTATTAGCTTAGTCTTGAGACAGCAGCTGCAATGGCAACAAGCCAAACCTCACAATGTCCTCATATCAATCACCAGGGAAACACGGTGGCACTCTAGAAATAGCTCGCCACCTGTGAAGGTCCTCGGTTGAAGAGGTTCCCAAGAACTGTTGCTCTATTGGGTTAACCCCTTCTAGGCACGAGGCCCCCAACAACAGAGTAACATCAAAATATGGCAGAGACATTATCAGCCTCATTCTCTGTTGTATTGTGTGGATAGAGGTTTCTGTGACTTGTCCTGACCGACCACCCAGACCTGCATGTGCGCAGGTAGGCTAAAGAATGTTGTTTTGTGGGACTTGTGCTGCATAAGGGACCTTGGGTTAGTTATTAGCTGGCTTCCAGGTCAGAACTGGCCCTTCTGGTCTGGAATCTAAGAGCTATACATTTTGCCTTGCATCTCTTCTGGCTCCAGGCTGGGCTAGCCCCACCAGAATGGAATCTGAAGGGAAGGGAAGGCAAACATAGCAAGCCCAGTCTCCTTGAATATGTAAAGAAATCACAACATAGGAATTTAGCTCAATCCAAACTGAGCCTAGGCAGGCATGTTTCGTTTCAGAGCCCATCATCTGCCCTATGGCCCTATGGTCAGATAGAAGTCTCAGCTGAGGGGAGGACACTCCATCCAGTCCTCTCCATTGGGCTGCTGGCCTGGCTGTCTCCATGAGACTTCCCCAGCTAAGCTGGATGTTTTAAGTTCTCAATTTGATGTAACTCTGTCTTTTTTTTTCTTTTTAAGATTTTATTTATTTTTTTGAGAGAGAGAGAGACAGAGAAAGCACATGCATGGCGGGGGGGGGGGGGGTTGGTGAGAGGGAAGGGCAGAGGGAGACAGAGAAGCAGGCTCCTCACTGAGCAAGGAGCCTGATGCAGGACTCGATTCTAGGACCCCAAGATTATGACCTGAGCCAAAGGCAGACACTTAATCAACTGAGCCACCCAGGTGTGCCAGGATCCACTTCTTTTCAGAGTACTCAGACTGTGGAGGAATATGGGAGATGGAATAATAACCACAAGCAGAGAGAAAAGAATGACCAAAAAAAAAAAAAAAAAAAAAAAGACTAAATAAAAAAGCTGCATCTTAGTTCCTGTAAATACCCCAGCTCTTCTGAGCACATGCCCCCTTCCTGCTCACTTCTCCCTGGTATCCATCCTTTGGTGGCAAACTGGCTCTATTGGCCTACTGAAGGTTTAGTTAAAGGTAACTAAAATTAAGAGGTTACTTCTGATCAGAGTTCTCACAGCCGATATGCTGTGCCCAGGCTGACTGCACCTCTGATTAAAGCCGATTCTCTTGGTCCCCACTCTGCCCCTCACACTGTGCCTCTCAAACATGAATCTTTTCCTAGTGCTTTGTGTGAACCCCGGGGCTGTGCCTCCATGGGCGTCACTCTGGCGGATCTCTACTGCACCTGCGTGGTGATGTTGGAGAATGACTGGTTCCCAGTGGGTGGGTCCCAGCGGCAATGGAACTAGAAGTCACACTGGCGACTCTCAAAGTTGGCCCATTTCTGGTAACCATCAGCTTGTGCACTATAGTTAAGTGTCTGTTTCTTGGTGGGGGGAGTGGGGCGATGCGTAAAATAGGTGATGGGGATTAAGGAGTGCACTTGTGATGAGTACCAGGTGTTGTATGTAAGTGTTGAATAATTGAACTGTACACCTACAACTACTATCACAGTGTATGTTAACTAATTGGAATTTATTTTATTTTATTTTAATTTTTGAGGGGGGAGGTTCAGCATGAGAAAGAGAGATTCCCAAGCAGACTCCCGGCTGAGCCCGATGCAGGGGTCGATTTCCACAACCCTGAGATCATGACCTGGCCTGAAATCAAGAGTGGGACGCTTAACTGAACCACCCAGGTGCCCCATTAACTAACTGGAATTTAAAAACTTTACAATGTATATTCCTTAAGTAGAAATAGAAAATAAAATCTGGCTACTTTCACCATGGATCCTTAGCTAGCTACTTCCTTTTAGGTGAAGATGACACTACTTGCCTTTTCATTCAGGTTTGTTTTTTTTTTTTTCAGTGTTCCAAAATTCATTGTTTGTGCACCACACCCAGTGCTCCATTCAATATGTGCCCTCCATAATACCCACCACCAGGCTCACTCCCCCCCGCCCGCCAAAGCCGCCCTCCAAAACTCTGTCTCTCAGAGTTCACAGTCTCTCATGGTTTGTCTCCCCCTCCGACTCTCCCCAACTCACTTCTCTCCATCTCCCAATGTCCTCCGTGTTATTCTTTATGCTCCACAAGTAAGTGAAACTATATGATAATTGACTCTCTCTGCTTGACTTATTTCACTCAGCATAAGCTCCTCCAGTCCCATCCATGTTGATACAAAAGTTGGGTATTCATCCTTTCTGACGGAGGTATAATACTCCATTGTATATATGATATGGACTGTATCTTCTTTATCCGTTTGTTGAAGGGCATCTTGGTTCTTTCCACAGTTTGGCGACTGTGGCCATCACTGCTATGAACACTGGGGTACAGGTGGCCCTTCTTTTCACTATATCTGTACCTTTGGGGTAAATACCCAGTAGTGCAATTGCAGGGTCATAGGGTAGCTCTATTTTTAATTTCTTAAGGAATACAGGTTCCATTCCTTCCTTCTTCTTTTGCAATCTTGCTCCATTCTTACTGTTTCTCAGACTTAGTCAGCCATACCTCACCTTCATTTCTTCTCTTTCCTTCTTCTTTCTCCCTTCCCCCTTCCTTCATTGCTCTCTCTCCCTCCCTCCCCCTCTCCCTCATTTCCTTCCTTCCTTCCTGCCTTTTTGATATAACCATGCACAATTACCTCCATTCTTATTTATTCAATATTCTCCTTTACATCAATTTCCTTATTAAAATATTAAATAAAACCACAAACAAATCCATAGCAGTCTAAATGAAGCTCTGTACCACCACTATAATTACTCAATTATTACTTTTTTTTCCAGTTTAAATTTTATTTTTTATAAACATGTATTTTTATCCCTCAATTATTACTTTTAAAAGATTTTTATTTATTTGTCACAGAGAGAGAGAGAGATACTGGCTGAGCAAGCAGGAGGAGCGGCAGGCAGAGGGAGAAGCAGGCTCCCTGTTCAGCAAGAAGCCTGATGTGGGACGTGATCCCAGGACCCTGGGATCATGACCTGAGCAGAAGGAAGACGCTTAACTGATTGAGCCTCCTAGGCATCCCTAATTAAGCAATTATTTTACTTGCCACAGGGAAGAAGCTAAAAATGAATACAGTGAAAGCAAAAAATGTTGCTGTTACTAAATCCCATTTCCAATAGAGTTCACTGTCAAATACATGAGACCAGTCTTGTTCTCTGTTGTTTAAAAAAAAAAAAAAGGAAATTAAGATTTGATCAGTTGTTTATGGTTGTGAGAATAATGCATAACAAAGAGTGGCACACATTTATTTAACACACATTTCTCTCTCATAAATCTCAGACTAGTGGCTCTTTTCATAGTGGACAGCAGAAGCACCCAAAATCAAGCCAAAACCTGTAAGTACATTTTTTATTATCATTTAAAATTTCTGCTTGCATCATCTCTGTTAACATTCTATTGGCCAAAATAAGCCAAAGACCATGCTCAACAGCACGGAGCGGAGAATCATATTCCTCTCCGCAGGAGAGTGTGTATGGGGGAGGGGGTGAGTAGAGAGCAAGTATTTGCTGGAAAAAAAAAATCTACCTCACAGGAGCAGAGGACATAGAAGTCACAAACTGAGACTTTCTAATTGACTTAATGGAAGAGAAATGGGAAGGGTGAGCTCTGGCTCTGGACAAAATCAGGGTTCCTTTAGCAAGGAACAAGGCAGGGTAGAGGTGATTGTGGTGAGGCCACTGAGTGGGTGTATTAGACTGCTAGGGCTGCTGTAACAAAACACTGCACACTGGGTGCTCTAAACAGACACTTATTTCCTCACAATTCTGGAGGCTGGAAGTTCAAGATCATGGTGGTGGCAGGTTGACTCCCTCTTGCCACCTCTTCACATGGTCATCCATCTGTGCAATGCACCCCTGGTGTCTTTCTGTGGGTCCTAATCTGCTCTTCTTTTAAGCATGCCAGCCAGGTTGGAGGAAGGCCCATTCTAATAACCTCATTTTAACTTAATTGCCTCTTTAAACACCTTATTTCCAAGTATAGTCACATTCTGAGGTACTGGGGGTTAGGGTTTCAACATACGAAATTTGGGGGACAAAATTCAGGCCATTAGAACAGGAGAAAAGCAATGTTCACCATATTTGTTCAAGTCTTTCCTCCTCCAAAAGTTGCTTCCTCGCTTATATATCTTTTCTTCTGTTCCTTCCCCTTCCAATTAGTGTTTATTGGACATAGTTGAATACATTAGTTGTTACCATCTTTTCTGTCATAACCCATAGCTAATTTTTTCCCCTTAATTACTCATTGAAACAGTTGATTTGTTGGTGGTGCTTGTTGTTGTTTTCCGGAAATAAGTTTTCTAATATTCTTGCTTCCAGATGAATGAATCCTTTCCAGTTCTGACTCTTGGCCATTCTGGGCGATATCAATGAACTCTTTAATTGCTCTCTTCTTTCTGTTATCACACTTTGCCTTTTTTGAGTCTTCTCTCTCAATGTTGTCCACAGGATCCTCTCCCTCTTTCTTCTCTTTAGATATCCTTGTCTGTCCCCCAAGGACCTATTCTCAGTGAATAGTTCCTCTCGTTCCCTATGAACTTTCTATCTCATTCTCTCTCTTTCTCTGGATATTTTCCTAAACCACATTTAAAATCATGACCTCTCCAAATCCAAACTTAAATATCCAACTGATCACTAAATATATAACAGCCTTGTTATGGCCTATATTAACATGACCACAACTGAATTCAATATTCCCACCTTAAACCTGTTTCTCTCACAAAGTGTTATAATTACCTACCCAGTGTAACTAATCAAAACCCTAGACATCGTCTTTAAGTGCCTCTTTTCCCTTACCCCACCTGACTTATTTAGTCACTAAATCACCAAGTTCCAAGAAATAGAATTTCTTCTGCTAGGAATTCTCAAATTTGGGGCACCTGGCTGGCTCAGTCAGAAGAGCATGTGACACTCGATCTTGGGGGGAAAAGTTCAAGCCCCACATTGGGTATAAAGATTATTACATAAACAAGTAAACATCACCTCTAATGTATTCACCCTTCACCTACCAACACAATCATTTAGAAATGCATTGTTGCCTAAGTTCATTACCCTCCAGATGAAGCCCAAACCATTTATGCATGTGTTAAAATAATCCTCCCTTTGTCACTTCAGAACTTGAACCTGATGTTGAAATAATACTGAGTGTACCTTCCCAGGCTAAGCTCCTCCTTCTATCTACAAATAGTGGCAACAAGCCTAGGACAACTTACGCCATCAACACACACACAAATTGTTTAGTTTGGGGATGCCCCCCAGAGCTAATGATTGCCTAGGGAAGTTAAACACATCCCATACTTGACCCAATGGAACTTGGTAACCCTTACTTCTTGGTTTTCAGGGTTACTGGGGTGGACTACAGGCTTTTGCTAGATAAGCACAAGAAGGATGAGGTGGTCTATCTTTAGCTCATCCTGAAAAAGACCATATTCAGTGATTTCATTGTAGTCACACGAAGCCAATCTTTGTGAAAAGGACTGGCTAAATATTTTGATTCCTTTACACAAGCTGTCTGGAGAAGGGGATGGAGTGGAGGGAAGAGAGACAAACAGTATATTTTGCATGGGTCATACATTTCCCCTAAAGGTCCAAGTTCCCATCATCAATCATTCCTGAGCCTACGAGTTAGGCACGGAGGAAGGGGACATGATAAAAAATGATGAACATAGCAGTGAAAGTGTCAAAATGAACAATCTGCTAGATTTTAAATTTTTGGAAGCTGTCAGTTAAATGATGCTCCCTTAAACATAGATAAATCCAGACTGAGAAAGATGAAGTTTAGCTATTTGATTAGCAGACTGTCTCTCTCTACTAGGCCAAATGTAAAACTCTGGTGTCACCCAATGGATTCCAGGAGTATATCACAGGATGTACACATTCTAGTAGGTTTTCTCATTTTTTAAAATTACATTCAATTAGCCAACATTAGTATAAGTATAGTACATCACTAGTTTTTGATGTAGTGTTCAATGATTCACTAGTTGAGTATAACATCCAGTGCTCATCAGATCATGTGCCTAGTGGGTATTTTAAGATGACCGCAAGAGAAGTGTTTTGTCAGGGGCTGGAAGAGAAGGCGAGCAAGAGGAAAGGATGCATAGGTGTTGTACGCAAATGGGTCTAGGTTTGAACCTGTAGCTGTCATTTATCAGCTACAAGGCTTTGGGGGTATATCACTTAATCTCTCCAAGTCTTTGTTTCCTTCTCTGGAAAATGGGGAAAGTAAGAGTACCTGAATCAAGGGGTGACTGCGAACATTAATCAGTATATGTATTTGTTTGGCATAGTGCCTGACACTTGGCAAGAGCTTGATAAGTGCTTGATATTCTTATTACTGTTATTGCTATTATTACTAAGTATTCTGACAGAGAAGAGCCTTAGACCCTCAGAGGTTCTTTGCTTTCTTCTCCAGCTTACTTGAACCTGCTAGGAAGATTCATCCTCCATCCCTTGGTTGGAAATGATGCCCCCAGAGGCCCCAGGAATGGAGTCTGTGGTTCATCATTCGATGTCTTCCTTCCCTGTCCCCCCACTTTACTTTCTCCAAAGACAACCCCTATGGTCTTGATTGTAAAATAATTTTATTACTTGATTATAGGAAGAGGAGATACTACCACAAACATGAGCCATGGGGAAGGGACACTTTCTTTGAGGTGCCTATACTGTTCTTACACCTATGTTCCAAGGTTTGTAGATGCCACACAGAGGTGAAACATGATAATATTTATAAAATGCCTAGGACAGTGTCTGGTATATGGCAAGTGCTCAATAAATGGAGATTTCCCTCCTCTGGTCATGACTGTCCTGAGGTTTGGGGTGACTTGCAGAGGGCTCCAATGTTCTATCCTTGTGCACGAGCCTGTTTGTATGGAGGCTTGTCCAGGGTGAGATGAAGTGATGTGACCCTTCATTTCCTTCCTAAGATCCAGGGTTCTGCTGGACTCTGCCACTGTCTGTTTTTCTATCTGCGGGACTAATCATTAGTTGCTCTCTTCTCCCATCTTCCATCATTTTTCTTTATCACTCTTACTATTTTTATTGAGTTTTTATTTCCACCCTCCCTCCCTCCTTTCCTTCTTCTCTTTCTCTCCCTTCCTCCAATTCTCTTTCCCTCATCCCTCCAGCCCACCTTCCTGCTTCCCTCCTTTTCTTTCCTAACGGCTTTCACTGTTTCATTCTTACTCTAATTTTCCTTTCCTTTCTCTTCCCCTTTCCTTTCCACTCTTTCATTCCCTCACTTTCTTCTTTCAAAATCTAATATGGCAAGATTTTATGCTAATAACCAGGGAAAGAGAGAAATCTGTTGTATTGTCATGAGGAATCTCATATCCCCAGAGGAAGGAAGAAGGCCCAAAGGGAAATGAAAGTAAGTAGAAGTACAGCACCCAAAAGGATGCCCATACAGGTCTCACTGGGGCCCAGCTTGCCTAGATGTCTTCCACTCCTTGTCTCGAAGAATCTTCCGCTGGATTTTCCCTGTGACAGTCTTGGGCAGGTCCGAGACAAACTCCACCTGTTGGGAAAAGTTAGTCCAGGGTGGGCCATCTGTGACCTCAGTGGGGATGGGTTTTTCAGAGGAACTGCTATAGGGTGAAAAAAGATGTTAAGGCTGGAGGTTCCAGGTGAGTTAGGACTGAGCCTGGAACATTCCAAGGGCAGGCCTTAGGCAATAAGAAGCTCTGGAAAGTGCTCTGAGACAAAGCAAGAAGAGATGGCTGGAATGGGACATAAAGTTCTACTCAATGGTGCCTGATGTACTCTAGGACAGGGGAGAAGCAGCACAGCAAACACGATATGACACAGTCCTCAGTCACCTGAGCTTTCACATCAGACTCCCTGGACTGCCATCTCTCCTCTACTACCTGCCTGGCTTTGGACAAGTCACTTGGCTTTTCCAAGAATTTCCACACTGGGTAAACTGGAGGGCAGCAACAACTCTGCTGGGTTATTTGAAGATAAAACGAAAATATGCAGACTGAGTTCTTGATGGGTAAACACTAAATAGGTAAACACTCAAAAACAGTGGCTGTGATTAACCTGGACTATAGACAGTAAATATTTAAGAGTTAGGAAACCTGACTTAGAATTCCAGCTCAGATGGAGGACAAGGGGAGATGGAGAGGAGAAGGGAGTTGAGGGAAATTGGAAGGGGAGGTGAACCATGAGAGACTATGGACTCTGAAAAACGATCTGAGAATTTTGAAGGGGTGGGGGGTGGGAGGTTGGGGGCACCAGGTGATGGGTATTGTAGAGGGCACGGATTGCATGGCGCACTGGGTGTGGTGCAAAAATAATGAATACTGTTATGCTGAAAAAAATAAAAAAATTAAAAAAAAAAAAAAAAGAATTCCAGCTCAGTCATTTCCAGTTGGCAAAATCATAAAATCTCTCCAATTTCATTTTTCATTATCTGCAGGGAAAAAATATTTGATGTCGAGGACTCCTCCATCTCTAACATTCCTGAATCCTAACTTATGGACAATGAAGACAATTTACTTTCTGTAACAAAGCCCAGCTTGCCAGGGCATTGATCTAGGAGTCAGATGGTTGTGGATTTGATAGAAATAAGAAAAACTGGGATACTGACACCAATATGGAAAAAGGTATCTTCTTAAAAGGTGATGTGGGGGTCTTCCACAGGCAAGACTGAACTTGTTGAGGAAGGGGTTTGTTAAAAATCACAATGGGATGGAGCAGGGGTTGGCAAACTGTAATCTGAGGGCAAAATCCAGCCCTTCTCCTGTGTTTGTAAAGTAAGTTTTATTTCAACACAGCTACACCCATTCATTCCCAGTGGTCTCTGGATCCTTCATACTACAAGGCAGAACTGAGTAGATAGAAGGTAAGGGTAGGGATAGAGGGTAAAGAGAAGCCAGCAGGGGAGATCTGGGAAGGGTTTGGTCTCAGTAAGGAGGGAAGAGGTAGAAAGAATGCTGCCCAAAGCATTCTAGAGGAGAGACTTTTTTTTTGAAAGATTCTTATTTATAGGGGCACCTGGGTGGCTCAGTGGGTTAAGCCGCTGCCTTCGGTTCAGGTCATGATCCCAGGTCCTGAGTTCGAGCCCCATATCGGGCTTTCTGCTCGGCAGGGAGCTTGCTTCCTCCTCTCTCTCTGCCTGCCTCTCTGCCTACTTGTGATTTCTCTCTGTCAAATAAATAAATAAAATCTTTAAAAAAAAAAAGATTCTTATTTATTTATTCAACAGACAGAGATCACAAGTAGGCAGAGAGGCAGGCGGGGGGTGGGGGGAGGCAGGCCCCCCACTGAGCAGAGAGCCCAATGTGCGGGCTCGATCCCAGGACCCTGAGATCATGACCTGAGCTGAAGGCAGAGGCTTTAACCTACTGAGCCACCCAGGCGCCCCTAGAGGAGAGACATTTAAAAAGAGACATTTACTGAATAATATAATGTTATATTGTGGATCCATTGGATACTCCGAAATATTAAGTTACAATTCAAAATTCATTGTATTTTGGGGTTGATTAGATTTCTAGTTTCCTTTTAAAATGCTTATTATGTGCTAGTCTTCTGAGTACCTTAAGTCTTACAAATATTAACTCTTCTTTTTAACAACCTGGAAAGGGGTAACACCATTATTCCCATTTCACAGATAAGGAAACTGAGGCACAAAGAGATTGTTAAGTGATGGAGATGAATTTTTAATGCAGCTGTCTAATTCCAGAGACTATACTATACTGACTGCCTCACTGTAAGTTTGTGGCTGAAAGTCTGTGTGGTGGACTCTTTGATGGGCTGCTCAGAGACCCCTGCAAGAATGATTTAACCCTCCCAGCCCCTACTGCTGCAGCCAAGGACAGATTCCCTTCCCCAGGCCACAGCCCCATCCCAGCACAGCCTGCATCCAGGCCTGATCTGCATGGGGCTATAAAGCACCCTCCCAACTTTGCCCATAGCTCAGGCAACTCTGAAAGGTTGTTCTAGCTGCAGAAGTCCCCATGGGGTTGGCTGAGGCCCCCCAGTAAGGCTACATCAGAGTGCACCTTCACCTTCTGCCCAGTCCTGCTCCCTTCTCTCCCCTTCCCTTCTCTTTCTTTCCCCAGGTGTTGATCCCAAAGCACTCGCTAATAAACCTCTTGTATGTTTCTCTCCTGCCCAGAGTCTGTTTCTCAGAAAATCCATCTATGACAATCAGCCTGTGCTGACAAAGCATTAGTGAACTTCTGGGTTCTATAAATATCTCAGTAGCTTTAAGCTTAACATAGTTGCTCTCTTCTCTACCCAAGACTCAAAAATATATACACTTTTTCTTTTCTCTGGGACAAGTTCTTATCTTGGACCCACTTCCAAAAACTGGGTCCCCCTCCAGGGTCAACCTCCATGCCTTAGTTCCCTGCCCCAGAGCGAAAACAGGTAGAGTGGACTCTATGCTTTTTGCCTTTTCTGGTAAGAGCACTTCCACTTTCCTGTGGGAAGCCACCCCTCTCCCTCAGTCCAGATCATAGGGGCAGGGCAGTCTTTGCTCCATCTTTCCTACACTTGCTTCAGAGATGATCACATGACCCAGAAGTGGCCAGAGTGTTCCATCACCCTGGTTCTAGGGATTATTTAATGATGGGCTCCTGACCTAAAGTGGCTCAATGAGAACCAACCTGAAGACTTCTGCTGGTGCCTTTGGGAGAAAAATGTTGCTTTATTACTATGATTAGCAAAATTGCTAAAGACCTGTGTTTGGACCTGCTGTTGGCCATTATAAAGGGGGAGCATTTTAACAAATGAAGCCAATACAGAAAGAAAGAGAGTCAAAGGGTGACAGAAGTATCACTGACCACATCATTTGAATGCCTGGTACCAGTCACAACTAAAGCTAAACCCTTCCCCTGGACAGTTGTGTGAGCAATAAAGTTTGTGTTCAATTTCTTTTTTTTTTCCAAGATTTTATTTATTTGACAGACAGAGATCACAAGTAGGCAGAGAGGCAGGCAGAGAGAGGAGGAAGCAGGCTCCCCGCCAAGCAGAGAGCCCGATGTGGGGCTCGATCCCAGGACCCTGAGATCATGATCTGAGCTGAAGGCAGAGGCTTTAACCCACTGAGCCACCCAGGCGCCCCTAATTTCCTTTTTTTTAAATTTAATTTTATTTTTTCAGTTTCCAAGATTCATTGTTTTTTACACCACACCCAGTACTCTATGCAATATGTGCCTTCCTTTCTGTTGCTAACAACTAAAAGAATCCTGGATAAATAGCGAGATCCCAGTGCAGAGAGTAGGAATTTGGTGAGGTATTGACCAGAACTTATTCCCATGGGAGCATCCAACTTTCAATTCAAAGCCACCTAAAGGCTGAGGCAAATATTCAAGCCTCCAGACAGCTTCTAGATGGTCATAATCAGGCATAACTTTGGAATTACAGGCCTCATCCAAAGCCTGAAGAAGAGAAATACAAGAAGAGATATCTCTCTCCTTCCTCAATTTGGGGGAGCAAGGGAGCTCAGAGACCTCACCTTCCTTGGGTACTTGTATGGGGCTGTTACTGACTTCACGTGCTGCTGCAGCTCCTTGGTGAGCTGGTCGGAGTCATGGGACAGAAACTGTGGGGCCAGGACCACAAATGCCTTTACCACCTGCAACAAAGATGAGGGCCAAGAGAGAAGGCATCAGAGTGTTGTTGTCTCCTGGAATAATGCAGAAGCAGGGCTAAGGTTTCCAACATAGCACCCCCTTTATATACCCTCAAATGTGCCTCCAGATACCTGGGTGAGAGAAAGGGAGAAAGTAGGGATAACAATGGCTAAGTTTCCAGCTCTCTCTCAAGTGGCTAACTGGATGGGCAGGTAGGACTGTAAATTGAAACCACCCTCATCTCATATCAGTGTTAGAGAGAGACTCCTTATAAGACAAGAGCAAAAAATGAAGACTGGGGACCATAAACCTAAATGATTTTTTTAACCACTCCAAACTGCAATTTGTACATCTATAAAATGGTGATCCAATTATCATACTTAATTCATGGGAAATTAAATGAAATCATATATAGCAAGCCTTAGCCCAGTGCTTGGCACAGAAGGATTTTTGGTAGGGGATCCCCTTTGGGCTTCCCTTCCCTAGTGGCTTCTGTGATTTCCATGGCTGATATGGCCAATACCTGCCAGAGATAGGAATTTATTCAACGTGTACCCTGTTGAAATGTACTTGGACACTGACCCACACCTCTGTACCTTACCTTTCTCTATACATATACCAAGTTCTGCTAGACTCCATCTAGGCCTGTTTCTATAACCATAGCATTAAAGGGGTCTTTCTTCTTCCTTATGTTCTCATTGTAAAGCCCATGGCTCAGGGGCTCTACCTCTTGGCTCTAATTCTTCCTCTGTTCTGGTCAGGAATCAAATTCTGATTCAAATGCCAACCAGCAGAATGGAATCCCTGTAGCCTCATAATAATAGACCACATATGGTTTTTGCTATGTGCCAGGCCTTGTTGAAAGAACTTTACAAACATTAACATGTTCAATTCTTGTCCAAGATCACACTGCTGGTAAGCGGCAGGGCTCTCCAGCCTCCAGATTCCATGATCTTAAGTACCATGCACTGTGCCCTTGTTTCCAAAATCTGCACACCCTCACCTCCCACCCTTGCAACTCCAGGCTGCTGCTCCCACTTCACCTCTCCTCGGACAGGGTCAGGGCTGCTGACTACAGCCGTCTCAACAACAGCAGGATGCTCCATCAGTGCATTCTCAACCTCTGAGGGCCCAATCCGGTACCTGTAGAAGAGCCTGTCTTTCAGAGAACGCTGGGTACGCAGCCTCTAGGCCAGCCCAGAAGTTCAGAGCCAGCCAGAATAAAGATCCAGTTTTCCCTTCCCAGCCCAGAAACCAAGCTCACCCGCTGGAGTTAATGATTTCATCTCTCCGCCCCAGGTACTGGAAATAGCCATCTTGATCCTTGACTGCCCGATCTCCAAGGATCCAAAAATCGCCTCGAATGTTGGCTGCTGTCTTCTCATGATTGTCCTAGCGACCGTAGTAAGTCATAATCACTGTAACTGCAAAGCTGAAATCCTCTGCCCCAGGGCTGGCATGAATAACTACATGTGATGATCTTGACTGGGCCTGCCAACCTGAGCCCTCAGATGGACCTGGAACTTACCCCTTTATTCCAATTAATTGTCCCCAGTGTCTCTGACCTGCTCCCCAGGGTCCCGTGCAAGGGATAATACTGATGCATTTATCCACCTCTGCTCTAGGGCATTACTTTGTAGTAAGCACACAATAAATGGCAGCAACTATTAGTATGGCATTTATTATTCGATTGTTTTATCATTTTGGTATCAGAAGGTGTGTGTTTGAGGTCTTCCTTGTCCATTTTTTAAATAGTAGTGGTCTTGGCTGACTCTTATAATCTCTGACTTCACCATCCATCCTCACCTATACAGGAAAGTGGTTGGACTTAAGGATTATCTAATTCTAACATTCCAAGGTCTGAAGACAGGGATGCTCTCAACTATTTGGTGAAATCTCAATGTCATGGCTAGCATGGCTCTAAAGGACATTGACGGCATAGAGCAGGGGAGAAATATTTGGAGAGAGGCAGGGCTGCCCTTGGGAAAGTACTGCTGTATGTAGTTTGGGGGCAATAAACTTTTTTGGCCTGAAACAGTTTTGGAGGGGGGGTGGAAAAGGGTAACGGGAGGAAGATAATTCTTCAAAAGGAAACTTAGGGGTAGGTTAAGGATGACAGGGGTGAATACCCAGTTTTTTCTCTCTGCAAAGTGCCCATTATTGGACACTGGACACCCTTTGTTCCAAGTCCTGTCATGGTTTACCTCTTGGGAGGTATATAACTTTATCCCCTGCCATCCCTCTCAGAGTCTCCACTATCCCCACAGAGAACAGAGGGGAGGAGTGGGTTCCTCACCACATATCCAGAGAAGATGCCTATAGGTCTGATGGGCTTTACCCTGATGCCCAAGTCTCCCTGTGTACCAGGAGGCAAGATCTTGCCCTTGTCATCCAAGACCTGAAGGAGGAAGCAGATAGGAAGAAGATTCTGCATAACAGGAGGTGGCTGGAGTGGCAATGTAGAAGAGCTGAGCTGGTCTGATGGAAGACCCCCTTACTCCAGTGGTGACCAAAAACAAGAACTAGAAGCCAAGGGCAGCAAAGAATTTTACACCTCAACTTCTAATCCATCTGCCTGGGATGGTTGAGGTAAAGCCCCTTATGGAGACAGGACCAGATGAGCTTGGGAAGAATCTTCTGGCTGTAGGAGCTCAGTAAATACAATAGCCTCCCATTTTCTTTGAGGGCCATGAACTTGGACATCAGACAGATCAAAACTCAAAGTATGCCTCTGCTACCTTACTAGCTGACTTTGAGCTGACTGAGTTCTATGTTTCAGTGCCTTCATTTGTCTAACAGGGATGATAATAGCTTATGTCACAGAACTATATGAGAATGAAGGAAGGTATTTTTAAGAAGGTATTTAAAAATGATTATCAGAGCCAGGGGGAGGGAGAAGCAGGCAATTACAAATAACATTGAATAGAGTAAAAGTTGTTAACACTTCAGATACATATGCCTATGCACATAACCATAGACACAAATTCTATACATTGGAATTTAGCCCAAAGAAATAATAAGGGGAAAGAGCAAAATTTTAGCTAAGACATCTTGCTTGTTGTTTTTACTAGTGAAAATTTTGGAAATCATCCATTGACCAACAAAAGGCATAAACAGTAGTGGAACCATCCAATCTACTACTATATAGTCATTAAAATTCATGTTGTAGGTAGGTATTATTTGACTTGGAAAGATAGTCACCCAAAATTATTCAAGATAAAAGTAACTTACAAAATGATATGTCAAGATTCACCCTTATTTTTAAAAAAAAGTATATATTTATAGAAGTGACTAGCTACTTAATTTGCTGGCAATTCAAAGTAGTTTTCTCTGGATGATAAAAATATGATTAATTTTCTTTGGTCTTTCCTCCCTCCCTCCCTTCCTTCTTTTCATCCTTATCCTTCCCTTTTAAATATTATTTAAATATCTTTAATTTTTCCTCAGTGAACAATGCAATAAATAAATTACTGAAAAATTAGTGTATTCCCTACTTTTCCCTCCCTCCTTAGAGCCCCTAACAAACCTGCACATCATAATGAGGAATAGCAGTTCCCAGGTAACCAGGTTTGATTTTCATGGTCTTGGAAACTCTGCAAGTGAGTCCCTGTAGAAGATGGTAGACAGATTGGCAAATCTTAGGAGGAGTTATATGGTCACAGAAAATTAAAAAAAAAAAAAAAAAAAAAGATTAAGCAGAGCAAATTCTAAAACAGTCCTGAAGTTGCCTTTTCTTTAGTAGCTCCCTTCCGCCCCTGTTCCTGGGTCCCTTCCCTTTACTGGAACTCCCATCCCGGGGTTGCACTAAATTGTTTGGAAAGCAATCTGACTGACCCCTCCCCAGGGAAAAGGAACTGACAACCACATTTTAATCTCTTTAGAGGGAGCTATACTTTATTAAGTGACCATGGACCACAAAAGTCCTTTAAAACAATATGGGATTAAATTACCTCCCATAAGAGAGCTAGCTCTGCTTGAATCCTAAAATGAATCCCACAGAGATGCTGGTGTTTAAAGGAACATTCCTTAAACATGGCTTTTTCAGAAAGGCTAGAAGCCCTTGCAACACATCCACTGTCCTCATCCACACTTGCAAAGCTCTTCTACATCACAGCTCTCTCATCCATAAAACCTCCAGGAATCCCGCCAGGGGGCCCACTAAACATAGAGGGGTGTAGGATAAAAGAGTGGAGAGGGGACCAGAGGTACTGAGAGTCACAGGTAAGAGGCACTGGAAAGGTTGCTGGGGAAACTATTCCTCAGGTTGTTTTGATAAAGCAGCGGAGTACAGAGCAATGCAAATTCACCTGGTGCTCAAGGGGCCCCAAGAGTTCTAAGAAGACATCTCAACAGGGAAGGTGGGGTCCTACTGGGTTCTTCTCCCCATTGCTCACTTTTGTCTGAGCAGCTTAGGAGAGAGTCTGATGCGCTTGATAAATTTGGGTCTCTGCTAAAATGTTACCGCATTACAGAGGACATTCCTGACAACCATATTGGAAATACCAGTCCCTCATCCCACATCACCCCATCTCACCTGTTTTACTTTCCTCCCTAGAACATCTCACTGTCTACCATGTCATACATCTATTAATTTGTGTCTCAGCTCCCCACTCCCACTGGAGTGTAATGTCCAAGACAGTAGAGCTTTGTTTCTGTTCAATTGTCAATACCTATTCCATAGCAGGTGCTCAATAAATATTTATAGAATAAGTGCCTGATAAGTGGTGGCTCATTTTTTAATATCAGAAAGCCTTTTGAAGCCCACCAGGTGCACCAGCCCATTGGTTCCCCCTAGGAGTAGATACCGTTTCTGTCTGGCCATAGAATTCCCGGATGTCCAGTCCCGTCTGGGCCCTCCAGTTCTCCAAAATGTCTGTAAGGAGGGATTCTCCACCACTGAAGCAGTTCTGTAGATGTGGGAACTTGTAACTGAAGGAGAGAAGGGAGGTAAATGTTCCCCCTGAGCCTCCCTGGAACCAAACTCTGTCTAGGCAAGAGGATTCCAGGTACTTTAATGATGAGGTAGGCTTTACAGGGCAACCCATGCTTAACGGTCTAAGAGATGAGCATATGTGTATGTGGTGGAGACATAAGGATGGACCAATAAACCCAGAGGCTTATACCAACCCCCAAAGCCCCATCACCTAGAAAGATCCTGTTGTATCAACATCCGGTAAATGATGGGTGCTCCTACCATGTTGTTGATTGGGTAGCTGGACAGCACCTGGAGGGAGAGAGCCGGCTGACATTAACCACCAGGTTAAATGCCGAATTTACCAGTATGCACAGTGGTTGCAAGCATGGGGCCTGGAGTTGGGCTCTGGATTTAAATCTTACCTTCTTTATTCTGTCTATTTCAGGCCAAATCCTCAAGCCAAAAATAACAGAGAAATAACCACCTATCATTACAGAGATACAGGTCCAGGAGGACTACAGGCTGAAAGGACTAGATTACAGGTCCAGGACTAGGTTACAGGTCCTGTAATTTTTGTCAAATTTTGGCTCACTGTTCCTGCCACTTTAATGACTCACCCCCAATAACACACTTCTAGAATTATATACACCATCAGTCCCCAAGGGAAGTCACTGTTGCAAATCGGTTGTATGGTCTTGGTTAAGTCACTTAAACTTCCAGGTCTTGCTTTGTTAACAGATAAATTCCAGCCCTATTTTCCTGAAGCATTCTTGGGACATAACTCAGGTAGAAAAGTCCTGTGAAAAGTTAAAAATACTGGGGCAACTGGGTGGCTCAGTCAGTTAAGTGGTTGAGTCTTGCTTTTGGCTTGGGTCATGGTCTCGAGGTCCTCAGATTCAGTCCCTTGTTGGGCTCCATGCTCAGTGGAGTCTTACTGAGGATCCTCTCTCTCCCTCTTCCTTTGTCTCTCCCCCGGTCACACACATACATGCGCTCTCTTTCTCAAATAAATAAATAAATCTTTAAAAAAGAGAAAAGTCAGAAGTGCCTATAAACAATTCAGTAGAAGTGTTATTAAAAATAGCTAGTACTGAATAGTTGCCAGCCCCTGTGCCATCTCATTGAATTCTCACAATAACCTCATGGAGTGTGTACTATCACCCACATTTTAAGAAGGAAAACTGTGAGTCAGAGGGCTAAGTAATTTGCCCAAGGTCATACAACTAACAGGGACTACTAGAACCAACATCTGGCCCTTACTTTCAACGTGTTGCAACACCACCTCCATCCCACATTTTGCTTTGTGCATAATATATCACAAAGAGAGACCCAGGCAAAAGTGTCTAGAAAAAAATATTAACATTAGCACAGCATGCAATTATTTCTTCAAACTGTGCTTTAAAAAAAAAGATTGTATTTATTTGTCAGAGAGAGAGAGAGAGAGAGCACATGTGCAAGCACAAGCAGGGTGAGCATCAGGCAGAAGGAGAAGCAGGGTCCCCAGTGAGCAAGGAGCTCCAGATGTGGGACTCGATCCCAGACCCTGGACTCTGAGCTGAACACAGACGCTTAACTGACTGAGCCACCCAGGTGTCCCTCCTCTGAGTGTTCTTGATTAACTGATATAAATGATGAAAAATTTCTCATTTCCCTAATTGCTTTGCCTTATAGGAAGCTCAACAGGAAATGAGCTACTTATTTGCTATACTTCTTACTCTCCCCAACCCGACCTACTCAACTCACTGATATCTCCACTCTATATTTTCCTAATATGCTTTACAATTTTACATCTGTTTTCATGCTGCTGTTTTCCATTTGTGACAGTTAACAAAAGCCATTTCAAATACTTTTTGGAAGGAGGCAGTTACTCTGTTTACATTTGTTTAAAACAGAGAATGACAGAACCATCTGAAGAGAATCTCTTGAGAGAATCCAGACCATGCCTGACCTTTTGACATTTAAGTATGCCATCCATGCCTCAGATTGCCCCCAGCTTCTCTATTGCCAGCCAAACAGAAGCCTCAGTGGGCTGTCAATTGCTTCAGAGACCTGGAGGCCCCAGGACACCAGTGACCCAACTTTCCATTTATGTTGTAGAATCCAACATAGGGTGTGCCTTTGCAAGCAAAATAATCCCATTTCCATTGCTTTGTTGCTCCAGGGTCATGAAATATGTAGATTTTATTTAATGGCTGTCCCATTAAGTTCCACAGGAAAAAAATCTGATACTCTAACACCGAAGCAAAAGCCCATTAAATGTGTTTTGACTGAACGAATGGCCAATGATAACTGCCTCCTGAATATATCCCTTTTATCTGTATATAAGTCTCTCCTTTCCTGGACCAGGAGCTCCATGAGGGCAGGGACCATTTCCATCTTGCTTACCGATTACTGTCCATCCATGTGGCAGGAGTTAGTAAATATTTGCTGAATTGAAAGAAACTGTAATAAACTGGAGTGTGCAAACCTTGGGCCATCTCTGACCTTCTGGTGCAGACTGGATCCTGTCTTACCTTTAGGATGACTGCTGGGTCAAACTTTGGCAAAAGATGGATAAATGTGCACGCTCCTGCTACCCAAGGTTGCAGAAATGAAGTCAAGATGTTCAGTATCCAAGCTGTGTCTGATATGGTCCATATTATGTCAGAGGCTTGCAGGTCCATCCATATGCTGAGAATAAAGAAGAAATACATGTACATACAAGTACATGAGAGCATGCTGGGGTGGGTGGAACATGAGTTGGAGGCATAGAGGGGTGTCTGTGTGCACGTGCGTGCGCGTGTGTGTGTGTGTGTGTGTGTGTGTGTGTGTGTTGTAGCACTGTATGTAAGTATAAGCAGGCAGGAGGAAAGAAAGTTGTTCTAAACACATGTCCTATTTAAAGAAGGAGTGAGTATTCACAAGGTGTAACCCCAGCTGACAATGACCTTACAGATAATTGGTTCTCATTCTCATTCTATCCCCAGAACTTAGTACAGATTTTGGCATGAGGTAACCACCCAAAAAATGTTTACTGACAAAAGACATCTAAATGAATATCCTAAAAAGTGGCCTTGCTAAGTTCAAGTTTGGTCAGATAGACCTTTGGTTTTCTTTTCTTGAAGAATCATGAATTGCCTAAGTATAGTTGAAGGTCTTGTACAGGGTGAAATGTGTCTCATTTCTCTTTTCAGGCCAGAATAAAAGTTATTAGTCTGTCTTGAACAAAAAATGATTTAGGCTAGACATGAAGAACTTCCCTGTGACTGGGAATCATCACAGTTTGTGACTCTTACTGAAAAAGATTAATATTTTCAGCTCTGTAGGGAAATTGGGTCATAGCCTATAAGGGGTGAGAGGTGGAAATTTAGTATCTTACTTACCTTTAAGTGATTTATCACCCCATCTTTTAGAAACTGCATTTTACTATAACTCGTCTATTAAATAATTTCTATTAAATAATTTAATTTTCTGGTACTACAGACTCATAGATGGGGCATTTAAGTTTTTTAGATTTTTTGGCATTAAAATATTTTTCCAGTTCTAATACCAGACTTTTAACACGATAAGCAGGATATCCTGGGGAAAAAAAAGACCCTGAATAGCTCTTATTATTGCATGACAACTTTGGCACTGTATTTTCTAATTCCATTGGCAAGGCTGATATAGTTAAAGAAAATTCTGAATTATGGGATCGGAGATCCAGAAATTCTGAATTTCAGTTCACTTCATTATAGTTCACCCTTGAACAACATGGTTTGAACTGCATGGGCCCATTTATATGCAGATTTTTTCAATATAGTACAGTACTATATCTGTATTTTCTCTACCTTATGACTTTCTTAATAAAATGCTCTTTTCTCATGCTTACTTTATCAAAAGAATGCCATATATAACGCATATAACATATAAAATAGGTGTTAATTGATTGTTTATCTTATCAGTAAGGCTTCTGGTCCATTGTAGGTTATTAGTAGTTAAGTTTTGGGGTAATCAAAAGTTACACCTGGGTTTTAGCCACACAGGGGCCAGTGTCCCTAACCCTTGTATTGTTCAGGAGTAAACTATAATTCAATCACAGCTTCTACCTCAACAGATTTGAAAAGTAATTTGATGCTGGTATCCAAAATGCCCTCTTGGAATGTGGGCAGCATCAGTGCAAATAACCAGCATTCCAAAGGACAAAATGTAGATTGGACTGGAAGGGGAAAATGCATTTCTACCTTGTGTTAATCCTATTAGACACATGGCTTAAAGCTCTGAAGAGGTTTAGAGATCCCAAGTTACCTGAAACAAAAATGTCCCACCATAGGTCACTAGATACCCAACTTGCTAAGCCATGCTCCCTCTTGCCCCCTTCCCAGCTGTCTTTCTCAGAAGCACCAGACGGTAGCCCATCCAAAGAGAACCGGATTTGAGCTCAGAAATGTCTCACACCCTGGTCATGTAGTTCTCTGTAGAGAGAAAGGGTTTCTCTTACCCAGCATCCATCTTGGCCTTGATGCCTAGGCTGGCATGGGAGTGTTCCGCCATCTTTGGAAGACCACTAGTCCCACTGGTGAAGTAGATGGCAGCTGCTTCTTGGCTTCCAGTCTCCACACAGCAATGATTGGTAGATGCTTCTCTGACAAAGACAAAGACTGTCACATTCTCAGATCTCACCGGGACACTAGATGTCCCGGCAACTCACCTCTTCCTACCTTCCCTGATGCTGGCAAGGGCAAGTCAGCCAACTCACTTCAGAAGGGGTGCTTATGAATGGTTAAGATCAATGGATTCTGAGTCAGTCATACTTGGGTTCAAAAACAACTCAGATTTGGCACTTTATGTGACTTCAGACTATTGAACTTCTCTGAGTTTCACTTTCTCTATCTATGAAATGTCATCAATAATATGAGATGGCTCATAGAGTTACTGAGAAAATTAACTGTAACACAAAGATAATGAGCAACTTTTGCCCTGCAAAAACTCAATACATGTTAACCTGATGGTGTTGGAAGCCCTTGCATGATACCAGGTTAATAGTAGGTGCCTATTTAGTATCAGTTTTCACAATACACCCTCCTCTATTCCCTTGACTTTCTTCTCTTGAACCTCTCCTATCATGTCCTGATTTCAAGTCTCTCAAAGATTGTTGCATGTTGTCAACTTCTCTGACAGTTATCTTAAAGATCATGACATTAGGAAAAGCTTTTGTTCTCCCTGGGGTTTCTAAGGTCTGTGTCTCTAATGGAGGCAGTGCAGATATGTGACAGGGAAATGCATTCTTCCAGCCATACACTCTTTGAAGGACTCATAGAGTCCTCTGCTTCAGAAGCCTAGCCTAGAGATACCAAGGGTAAGAAGAGGATATTCAGTATATCAGCCTCCTCTGCATTTTACTGCATATGCTTTTGGGCTCACCTCTGACTCCTGCCTGATTTGCAGTAAACAGCTCTGAGCATTTCAGTCCACTTGGTGGTGCTTCTGGTGTGGTCTATGGCTGATTCACTTTGTGCCCCAGGATTTCTCTGTTGCCACGAGAGCATGGGACTCTGAGCCTACTCTGCCTGCATGCATGCTTGTGCAGCCTGGAAGTGTGGGGTCGATGATATCCACCCCCCCATACAACCCTCCACCAACGGGGCTCAGGTGCTGATGGCTCAAACCTTGTCAGTCCTCCAGTGAATAATCCTGAGAGGCATTCTGTGTGGTCCCTGCAGATCAAGCCCACTTATGCCATGTAGTAACTCGATAACAAACTCTTTTTATTTTAATTTTTTTTTATTTTTATTTTTTTATCGATAACAAACTCTTAAATAGCTTTTCTTTCATCCTTGCTTCACATTCTCCAGGCCCACACTCTGCTCCCTGGAGCTCCCAAACAAAACATCTGCATGTAAGTGCTTTGCTCAGTTTCCACTTTTGGTGAAAACACAGGCTGAGACATGTAGCTACTCACCGTAGTAGAGTCTTAAAGTCAAGCCACCCATCCCGGCTTTTCTCAGATACCAGTAGCTTCATTTTCAGAGAGGGGCACTCAGAGGCCACAGTGTCCACTGTCTGGGACACTTCATCCCCAGCCACGATGGCCCTGGCTTTAGACACCTGCAGCCTGTAGAGGATGTCCTTTGCTTTCATTTGGATAGTCCCAGGCACGAAGACAAGGCCTAGAGAAGCCAAATGTCTTAGAGAGAATTGGGTGGGAGGGTTATCTTCTTCCCTAGAGAAGACTGATATAAACAACCAGTGGGGAGCATATGGGGAAAGAGGGGTTGAGGAAGGGATGACCAATGGGGAATATCAATATTAAGGCACCAAAGATCAGAAAGTGATTTCAACACTGATTTCCTGGGTGTGTTAGAACAGTAAGAAGTCTACCAGGACTAAGGAGAGAAAATGAGTTGCCTGATGTCATGCCATAGACAGTCTAACCCCCTTGCCCCTGCTCCCCATCCACATACAATGCCCTACAGGAGCTTCCTGTAGCCAAAGACTTTCATACAGTAATTAAACTAAGTATATGTGCTGGCAAAGTGAGCACAGTAACTGAACTAAGTAAAGGCTCTTGGAATTTTTCCATCCTACAACATGGGTCTTGCTCTCAGGCCTGGTTACTTCTCCCAAGCCTGGAACACAGAATTATCTTGGCCAAGAGTGCTCTTAGATTTCTTTGTTTTTGTCTCCTCTCTTGATAAGATCCATGTGATTTTGTTTATTCTTCTGGAGAATAACTAGACTTATATTTTACCATTTACAAAGTTTATTTCACATGTTCCTCCTCATGAACAGCTTGTACCCCTGGCTTACTTTATTCCCACTCTTAACACTTTAGGATCCACACTGCAGACCTATTAAACATCCCAAGTATGTCTCCAATACGATGGCCATGTCGAGTCAGGTCCACAGAAGAAGAGGGACACATGTCCCTCGCTAAGTTCTCCTTCCCTTCAGACTGTAATATCTCAGAGTGTCATCTTCCTTGTGTGGCCTATTCACTTTCTTCATGGGGCCTCAAGTTCCTACAACTGTCTCTATACTTCCTTTGATTATTTGACCACACTTCCATCTTCTGCCTTACTGATGGGAATACCTGTTGCATGTGAGGGAGGCCAGGAAGGGTAGGGTGGGAATGGAAGATAGGTTGTGCAGGTGTTTCTCTGGCTCTTTCTTATACCTTTCCATTTCTCATCTCTCGAATCTAAAGGCTGATGATTCTTGAATTACTATCTCCATCTCAGACATTGTGCCCTTCAATGCAACAGCTCACTTTCTTTCCCTTCTTTTCTCCATACATATTTTTGATTGAGATATAATAGACACATAACACTGTACTAGGTTTAGTCATACCACATAATTTGATATATGAATATATTATGAAGTGATCACCATGCTTAGTTAACATCAATCACCACACATAATTACAAATATTTTTCTGATAATAACAGTTTTCAAGATCTACTCTTACCTGCTTTCAAATACACAATAGAGTATTGTTAACTATAGTTCCCATGCTGTACATTACATCCCCAAGACCTATCTATATTGTAACTGAAACTTCTCATCCCTTCTTGAACATCACATGGGTACCCCTAACTCAACAGTTACCAAATTGAACCTGCCATCTTACCCTGACAGCCTCATACCTGCTTCTCCCTGTGGTCTTCACTTTAGTGAAAGCTCGAAGCATCCACCCAGATGCCAGAATTTCTATGACTTCTCCATCTCTCCCTGGCTCTCTTTCTCTATCATATGTCACTCATCAAAAAATGGTGTTCTGAGAGTCTTCCTAATTGTCTCTTAAATCTACCCACATCTCTACCACCCCATCCAAGGTTGAAGCCAGCATCATTCCTTGTTTCCTGTCTGGGTTTCCCACTCCTACTCTAGCCCTCCCCCATCCCATCTTTATGCACCATCTAGGGTGACCTTTTACAAACCGAGTGTGATCATGTCACTCAATCCATCCATGCTTTTCCATTCCTCACTGGATAAGGATTCAGAACCCTCACCATGGACCTCAGGGACCTGCCCATTGTTCCAGGCTCACTTGTCACTTTCTCCCTGCGGCCTCTAAACACACAGATATCTTTTCAGGTTTTCTCATAATTTGCAAGGTTCCATTCTCTCTGTGCTGTTCTCTCTGCTTAGGGCATTCCTCTCTGCATCTTCTCCTGGCTGAATCCCACTTACCCTTCAGATCCCAGACCAAATACCATTCCACTGGGACCCCCTCAGATTAGTCAGTTCAGGTCTCCTTTTATCACAGGGGTTGGCAAAATTTTTCTGCAAAGGGCCAAATAGTAGATATTTCAGGCCCTGTGGGCCAGATATTCTCTATCCCAGCTACTCAAGTCTGCCACGGTAGTGCAGAAGCAGCTACAGCCAGTGTGTAAACAGGGTATATGGCTGTGTTCTAATGAAACTTTATTTACAAAAACAAGCTGCAGACCAGATTTGGTCTATAGGTCATTGTTTGCCAACTTTTTTTCTTTCGATACATTCTTATTAAATTCTCATGCCATTTATCAAAATTGTGATTCAATAATTACGCGTGCAACTAATAGTTTAAAGGCAATCTCTCTCCAAAGATCTTTAAGCCCCATGAATGTATAAACTATGAGTTTATACATTTGAGTATGAGTTTTGTCTACTCTATATTAGCAACCTTTAGCACACTGCTTCATGCACAATTTACTTAGAAAATCGAACAAAGGGTGGCATTAACATAGGAGGAAAGACAGGATGCTATGGAGAGGGGACATCTTTTGGGTGGAATGGTAGAATTTCACTGCCAATGGCTTCATAAGGAAGATAGTGACCAGGCCAGGCAGTTCATTACCAACCTGCTCGCATGCAGCCCAGGGTCACCAGCCACCACTCAGGCACGCGGGGCAGCACCACCACCACACGGTCCCCAGGCTGCAGGCTGCATGCCCCCGAAAGGACATTGGCTGCCTGCTGGCTGAGTTCCCTCAGTTGGCTGAAGTTCCACACTATTTCATCCCCATCACCGTTCACCCACCAGAGGGCTGGGCCTGGAGGTCGCTTGCCAGCCTGAAGAAAGAGAAGACCTGCTGATCGGGGGCGGGAGGGGGGGCGGTGGTACACACGTGCATGTAGAATAAATCCTGCCTTGCAATTGTCACATCAGTGCTTAGTAGACTTGTTGATCTCAGGATCCCCTCCACACTCCAAAGACCTTTTATTTACATGGGTTCTATCTATCCCTACTTATTACATTAGAAATTAAAACTGAGAAATTTTACAAATGTGTGCTTTTACAAATAGCAGAAACAAACCATTATACATTACCATGAATATGATGTTTTAATAAAGAGGTAAGTATACTTTCTAAAACAAACAAAAGAGTGGCTTCGTTTTACATTTTTGCAAATTTCTTTAACACCTTCCTTAATAGCATATAGTTGGATTACAACACCTTCCTGCAGTACCACCTGCCATGTAGCCTCTGGAAAAGACCACTACATACTTGTCAGAATGTGACAGTGAAAAAGGCAAATGTTATCTTAGATTTATTTAATTGTTTTCCCCTCTCTATGTATTTATTTTTTATTATGGTCAAATATACATACCATAAAATTTACCATGTTAAGCATTTTTAAGCATACAGTTCAGTGGTATTAAGTGCACTCACATTACTGTGCATCAACACCATCATCCATTGCCACAATTTTCCCATCTTTCTAGACAGAAACTCTGTCCCCTTATATAAGATCTCCCCAGTTCACCATCCTCCCAGTCCCTAGAAACCAGCATTCTACTTTCTGTCTCTATGAATATGACTGCTCTAGGAACCTCATATAAATGGAAACACACAACATGTGTCCTTCTGTGACTGGCCTATTTCACTTAACGTAGTATCTTCAAGGTTCATCCTTATTATAGCATATGACAGAAATTTCCTTTTTTAAAAGGCTGAACAATATTCCATTATATGGCTTGCCACATTATATTTATCTATTCATCCACTGATCCTACCTTTTTGGCTATTGTGAATAATCCTGCTATGAACATGGGTGTACAAATATCTCTTCAAGATCCTGCTTTTCATTTTCATTCATTTCCATTTATTTTTTAATTTCCTTTTTTAATGTTTCTTAAAAGATTTTATTTATTTGAGAGAGACAGAGAGAGAGAGAGAGAGTGAGAGCGTAAGGAGGAGGAGGGAGAAACTGAGCAGGGAGCCAGATGTGGGGCTTGATCCCAGGACCCTGAGATCTTGACTTGAGCCAAAGGCAGATGGTTAACTGACTGAGCCACCCAGGTGCCCAGTATTTTTTAACTTCTTCTTTGATTTCCTGGTTGACCCATTCATTGTTTAGTAGGATGTTCTTTAACCTTCATATACTTGTGGTCTTTCCAAATTTTTTCTTGTGGTTGACTTCAAGTTTCATCATGTTGCTGTCAGAAAATATGCATGGTATGATCTCAATCTTTTTGTACTTGTTGAGGGCTGATTTGTGACTAGTATGTGATCTACTCTGGAGAATGTCCTATGTGCACTAGAATGTGTATTCTGCTGCTTTAGGATGAAATGCTCTCAATATATCTGTTAAGTCCATCTGGTCCAGTGTGACATTCTAAGCCATTGTTTGCTTGTTGATTTTCTGCATAGATGACCTGTCTGTTGCTGTAAGTGCGGTCTTAAGTTCCCTACCAGTATTGCATTATTATCACTGAGTTTCTTTATGTTATTAATTGTTTTATATATTTGGGTGCTTCCATATTGGGGGCATAAATATTCACAATTGTTAGAACTATTGGATAGATCCCTTTATTATGAGATAGTGCCCTTTTTTATCTTTTATTACAGTCTGGTTTAAAATATTGTTTGTCTTGGGGCGCCTGGGTGGCTCAGTGGGTTGGGGCCTCTGCCTTCGGCTCAGGTCATGGTCCCAGTGTCCTGGGATCGAGCCCCGCATCGGGCTCTCTGCTCAGCAGGGAACCTGCCTCCTCCTCTCTCTCTGCCTGCCTCTCTGCCTACTTGTGATCTCTATCTGTCAAATAAATAAATAAAATCTTAAAAAAAAATAAAATAAATAAATAAAATAAAATATTGTTTGTCTGATATAAGGCTACTCCAGCTTTCTTTTGACATCCATTAGCATGACAAATGGTTCTCCACCCCCTCACTTTCTGTCTGCCGGTGTCTTTAGGGTTAAAATGAATCTCTTTTAGGCAACATACAAATGGGTATGTTTTGTTTTGTTTTGTTTTGTTTTTTAATCCATTTTGACACCCTATGTTTTTTGTTTGGAGCATTTAGTCCATTTACATTCAGAGCAATTATTGATAGATATGAATTTGGTGCCATTTTCTTGTTTTGTTGTTGCTTCTGGCAATTTTCTCTGTTCCTTTCTTGTCTTTGTCACTTTTGGTTTTTCCTTTGCACTCAAAGAGTATTCTTTAATATTTCTTGCACAGCCAGTTTAGTGGTCTTGAGCTCCTTTAGTTTTCATTTGGCTGGGAGATTTTTTATCTCTCCTTCTATTCTGAATAACAGCCTTGCTGGACAGAGTATTCTTTTTTTTTTTTTTTTTAGAAATTTTATTTATTTATTTGACAGAGAGAGAGAGATCACAAGTAGGCAGAGAGGCAGGCAGAGAAAGGGGGAAGCAGGTTCCCCGCTGAGCAGAGAGCCTGATGTGGGGCTCGATCCCAGGACCCTGAGATCATGACCTGAACCGAAGGCAGAGGCTTTAACCCACTGAGCCACCCAGGTGCCCCCTGGACAGAGTATTCTTGACTGCTGATCTGTCCATTGCACATTGAATTTATCAAGCCACTCTCTTCTGGTTTGCCAGTTTCTGTTGAGAAATCTGCAGCTAGCCCTATGGGTTTTCCCTTTTAAGTTAGGGACTTCTTTTGTCTTGCTGCTTTTAGGATTTTTTCTTTATCATTTTTATTTTGCAAATTTAATTATAATATGTCTTAGTGTTGGCCCACTATTGTTGATTTTGATGGGAGTTCTCTATGCTCTTGGATTTGGATATCTGCTTCCTTCCCCAGATTAGGGAAGTTTTTAGCTTTTATTTTGTTAAATAAATTTTCTGCCCCCTTATCTCTTCTTTTTCTGGTACTCCTATAATACAGAAGTTATTATGTTTGATGGAGTCACTGAGTTGCCTAAGCAAGACCCTGCTTTTGATTCTTGGGGATATATACCTAAGAGTGAAATTGCTAGATTATATAGTAATTCTATTTGAAATTTTTTTTTGAGGAGCCTCCATACTATTTTTCCAGAAGCTGTACAATTTTACATACCTACTGGTGATACACAAGGATTCCAATTTGTCTTAGTTTTGTTCTGAGATAGTTCTGATTTCACAGATTACCCTGAAAGAGCCTCAGATATCCTCGGGGGTTCCATATCATAGTCTGAAAGCAGTACTACAAAGTCAGAGAAAATTTAGTAGTAATTGTGTTAAGTATTTAAAAATTCGCAAGAGTTGTATCATTTTGTACTTTGACCAGTAATGTGTAAAAGTGCCATTTTCCTCATAGTTCTATCAACAGAGTATGTTGTCAAATTCCTGTATTTAACTAAACTGGTAGATAAAAATATTATTTCAATGAAGTTTTAGCTTATATTACTCTTATTATGAGTGGGGTTGAGCATTTTTTTTCTTATATTAAAGGGCCATTTGTGCTCACTTTGCTTTTTTTAAAGCATTTTATTTTTAAAGTAATCTCTATGCCCAATATGGGGCTTACACTCACAACCTCAAGATCAAGAGTCACATGCTCTACTGACTGAACCAGCCAGGAGCCCCTGAGCTCCCTTTTCTATAAACTGTCCAATCATATACCTGGCCCACTTGTATTAGGTTGTATCTCTTTTTTTTAATATTTTATTTATTTATTTGACAGAGATCACAAGTAGGAAGAGAGGCAGAGAGAGGGGGAAGCAGGCTCTCCGTGGAGCAGAGAGCCTGATGTGGGGCTCGATCCCAGGACTCTGGGATCATGACCTGAGCCGAAGGCAGAGGCTTTAACCCACTGAGCCACCCAGGTGCCCCTGGTTGTGTCTCTTTATTCTTGATTTCAAGGAGCTCTTTTATGTTGGGAATATTAACTCTTATGCTATCACAGGAGTTGAATATCTTTGATCACTTGTCACTAGTTTCTTTATTTTGTTTATGGCATTATTTGTCAATGTAGTGGGTTTTTGATGTTTATGTAGCTAATTTATTAAATTATTTCTTTTATGGATTCAGGATTCTGAGTCATGGTAGTAAAGACCTTCCTCATTATTCTAAGGAGATATAACTTTTAAAGAAAAGCCAAAATTAATTTAGATTAAATTTTTATCTGAAAAACTTGTTTTATAAAATGTTGACTTATTATTATTATTATTTTTAAAGATTTTATTTATTTGACAGAGAGAGATCACAAGTAGACAGAGAGGCAGGCAGAGAGAGAGGGAGGGAAGCAGGCTCCCTGCTGAGCAGAGAGCCCGATGCGGGACTTGATCCCAGGACCCTGAGATCATGACCTGAGCCAAAGGCAGCGGCTTAACCCACTGAGCCACCCAGGCACCCCTATTATTATTATTATTAAAGATTTTACTTATTTCTTTGAGAGAGAGAGTTCCTGTGAGTGCCCATACATGAGTGGTAGGAGGCGCAGAGGGAGAAGCAGGCTCCCCACTGAACAGGGAGCCTGATTCAGGGCTCCATCCCAGGACCCTGGGATCATGACCTGAGCCAAAGGCAAACACTTAACTGACTGAGCCACCCCGATGCCCCTATTATTATTATTTTTTAAGAGTGTCTGCACCATGAGCCATCTTCAACTAGAGGCCCAGCATTTGTGATCTGCACATGAAGGTTGTGTTATGGTGCTGGGACCTCAGGCCAACATCATGGTATGACTCCCTTTGAGCATCATGTTCTACCTCTTCCTCTATATTATCCAGGAATACATCTTTCATGCTCTAGAATGGTGCACAGAACTACAAGTAAAGGTAATGTCAGGATTAGCAATGAATGGGGTGGAATTCTAGAAGTTCAGGGAGGGAAATTTCCACATTGCCTTCTTTCTCTGATATCTCATGGTAGAGCCCTTTTGAACAATCCCTGCCTAGTGGCCACCCTGCTTACACACCCGTGATAACAAGGACACATAATTTTCTGAGAAGACTAACTCAGTCTTTGGTCACTGCTGATTTTCTTTTACTCAACTCCAATCTACTTTCTCTATGACCACAGCTCCCTTCTTATTTTACCCTGGGAGGTCACAAGAGAGCATGTACGTATAGGCAAACTATGTGTCAGCGCTAGGGTGGGGTGGGGAAGTGTTCGAGGTTGATCCACCTGGCACCAGCCCCAGAGTGCTCCTTTCTGCCAAGCCCATGCTCTCTTGCTCCTACCCATGCTGCCTTCATGGAAGATGGACATCTTTATAGCTCATCATAGTACTTGATGCATAAGTGCTCAATGAATATTTACAGAATGAGTGGATGAATTAATGAACTTTGTTCGACTCTGTGCCCCCTTTCCACCCCATTACCTTTTCCATGCCAGCCCAGTGATCTATCACATCACTAGCAAAGTTAAACTTCTCAGGGGCCTCCTGGTGACCCCACTGCAGGGATGTCAGTTGCTTGGTATGAAGGTGGACAGTGCGACTAGACATCTGGGTCCCCCATCGGATGCAAATCTGCTGGAGTTTCCACAGCCAGTGCATGGTCAGACCTGTGAAATAAAGAGGTTACAGAAGTGAGTCTTTCTGTTATAGACTGCTCTAGGTCAGCTGCTTAAGGAGATTCATCACAACCTTATAGGGTTCTTCCAGAAAGGAATTTGTGGTGGTTATGTGTGAATTGGCACTCAGCATTCAGTACTGTTTCCTTCTGGTATACCATTCTCCAAAAGCACAACACCCAGTCTAAATCTTACCTCTCCAGCCCTTCATGACAGTCCTATAAACATCTAATTTCATGCAATAAATACTTTTGTGTTTAAAATACTGTGGTGTGGTAGATTAAATTATTTTTTCCAACAACTGCCTCCTCCCTATCATAGGATTATGTGTCCCCATTCATTTTCATGTGACTTGCCCAGTGCATTTTGGGGAAAAGGATGTATTTGCCTCCTATTGACTTTGGCTTGTTCATGGGATATGCTTTTGTCAATGAGATGTGAGCAGATGAGATTGTGTAGTTGGTCAGGAACTCCTGCATTTCTGCTTTCTATTATGAAAGTAACATATCACAGATAGGTGCTATACCTTCAGCCTGGGTCCCGGATGATAGCACATGTAGAGGTGAGCTAAGCCCTAACAGCCACAACCAACACACAGACTCATGAGAAAAAAAAAAATGTGTGGATATAATAAGCTCCTGAGACATGTGGTATAATTGTTACTATAGTATATGCTGACTAATTCAAATGGCATCTACTTCCTTCAGCTGAATCTTGACTGAGATATCTTTTTTCAAGCAAAGAAAAATTTAATTTGAGGAGTGAAACATTCATTACAGGTATACCTCAAAGCAATAAAGCACTTTACTAATAGTATAAGGGATCTGTTATTTACCCTACTTACTAACAATCATAAATAAACAAGTCTGTATTATACATTAGTCTTTCAGGTGACTCTCTAAACTAATAAGATCCAAACTTTTTAATTAACTGAGATATCTTGAATACTATGCACCTAGCACATGGGGCCTACACCCAGAATCACATTAGAAATTATAACTGTTGGGGCGCCTGGGTGGCTCAGTGGGTTAAGCCGCTGCCTTCGGCTCAGGTCATGATCCCAGGTCCTGGGTTCAAGCCCCACATCGGGCTTTCTGCTCAGCGGGGAGCCTGCTTCCTCCTCTCTCTCTGCCTGCCTCTCTGCCTACTTGTGATTTCTCTCTGTCAAATAAATAAATAAAATCTTTAAAAAAAAAAAAAAGAAATTATAACTGTTAAAAAAACAACAACAGGGACGCCTGGGTGGCTCAGTTGGTTAAGCAGCTGCCTTCGGCTCAGGTCATGATCCCAGCGTCCTGGGATTGAGTCCCACATCGGGCTCCTTGCTCATCAGGGAGCCTGCTTCTCCCTCTGTCTCTGCCTGCCATTCTGTCTGCCTGTGCTTGCTCTCTCTCCCTCTCTCTCTCTGACAAATAAAAACAACAACAACAACAACAACAACAAAAAGAAATTTTAATTGTTGTAATTATTGCTTTCATCTATGTGTTGGCTCTAGGGAACGTAGTTCCAAGGCTGTGTAGGCTGGTCTCTGAGTTCCAACATGTTCACCTTGATGGGGGTTGCAGAATTTAACTCTAGGACCTTTGATTCAATGAATCTAGCTAGAAGTCCTGCCAGTGGCTGGATTCCCATCCCCCATTTTCTAGACACCAGCAGCCAGAATACTCAAGGTCGATGAACACTTGTGTCTTCTCTCCTATTTTCCACACGAACAAGTGAAAATATCCTTACCAGCTCCTAGGCAGCAATATTATTGCCTTTGTACCTTCTGGTCTCTCTCTCTTTCCATGGCTGGCTCTTGCTCATCCTTCTGGCCTTACCTCCTCAGACAGGCCTCCTTCCTGATGGCCATCCAACTCCCACCCCCTTTGACTGCCCTTCTCCCAGCCACCTCAGTCCCTCCCTTTGCTGTGCTATAGACATTTTTCCTTTGCTCCATGCTGCCTCCTCACTAAGACCCGGTCCTGTAAAGGTTCCTAGGGATTGCAGACTGCTTTTTCCTGGAGATTTTCACTCTCCTCCACAGCCCTGACTTCTAGAGATCAGCTAGTGACCCATCAGCCAGCATTCCTGACAACAGTGCTCACCTGCCAAGTCCTTTGGGAAGTTTCTCTGGGTATCTCTTGGTCCACCCTCCACCTGAGCAGACAGCTCCTGAATTCCTACCACCTCTGATAAGAATGCAGCGGATCAAGAAGATAGCTCCAGGAGTCTCTGGGCCTTCAAGGAGACCAGAGCTAATTATTAACTATGGACAATACCAGGGTCTTACCTGGGGTGATGGCAGTCCTCCCTGCTGTGTTTATGGAATGCACAGTCCCAGAGTCTTTTGGGGGTGGGGAGAGGGGAGGCAGCAGGGACAATTCTTTTAATCCAGGGAGCAAAGAGGAGATTTATGCTCAGGACTGACAGGAAGTTCTAGCTCCAACCAGGGAAAGAGAAACAGAACTTCCATGGGCTTGATGTACTTTCTTTCACCTCTTTCAACCCTTTCTTCACTTTCTCTTTTGATGATTCCGCCTCATCTCTTTTACCCACACTCAGCCCATACAAGGTCTCACCCAGCACAGTAGCTAGGACCCCAGCTTCCTTGCCAATGACACTCACATGTGTCTCCAGCCTGGATCTCTCTGTTGCATCCCAATCTGCTTCACTTCTCCCCTTGGAAATCTGTCATTCACATCAAACATACTTTGCCCAAAGCTGGGCACCTAATATTCTCTGTCTCTGCAAATTATCCCACTCCACCTATATTGTCTTGTCCAACTCAATGAATATTAGCTCTTCTATAGTTTGTTTGGTTCATAGGATCAGAAAAACAAAGACCTTCCCAGGTCATCGAGGGGTTAAGATGAAAGTCCAGAGTGGGACAATAATTCCTTAAGGTCACACAGCTAATCAATCCCAGACCCACGCCTAGAATGCTAATATCCCAGTAGAATGGCTCTCACCTGCCCAAGCTGGTGAATGGCATCTGGATCATCGACCCTGAGACAAGAGCTGGAAAGCAGAGGGCTCTCAGCCTCTGAGACAAGCTGTCTTTCAGAAACACTAACCTAAGAGAAAAAATATTGCAGCTGAATAAGGGACTTCTGACATTACAGGTCACCTCAGATCCTATATCCTCTCAGATGGAGTGAGTACCCCAATGCCACAGAGCTTGCCTTTCTGCTCTCACTCTGGCCATTATGCACCCCAAGGATCTACTCAGAGAGCTAGTCCTCTGAGGTGCTGACCATCAGTGGTTCATATGCTAAAAAGGCCCCCATGACCAGCAGGGATTGAGGCTCCCAAATGCAGAGGTCTCTGTTGGAGACATGAGTCTTGGAAATGGACAAGATTAGGGTGCCAGTTACCTAGCAATGACTAATCACTGAAGGTACAAATACCAGAGACCCACATCAGGAGACATTTGAAGAAGTTAGAGGGCTTAAAGACCCAAGAAGCCAGGATCCAAGGTGGGAGTCTGGAGAGACAGACCTAGAGAGGGTACTAAAAGCAATCTAGTCCCTTTTTATGCTTTTCTCTGGGCAACCTAGAAATGATGTGGCTTGAAAAACCTATTTATGTTGAGCAGCAGTCATATCCTGGGAAGAACTCCTCTTCTACCCCAGAAAAATTCACAGAACTCTACCACCTAGCTCCTCTGGCCCTGAAGGTTTTTGTCCCTTCTTAAATACTCCTGCAATAGCTATTCCTAAACATCTCCGAATCACACTGTCATGAGTCTCTTAATTCTCTTCCAGAAAGTCCTCCCCAGTGTCTGCCCTAAATACCTCTTGCTGTTGCTGTTCTCTGCCCTCTCACCAATTACCTACAATGGGGCTTCAGGCACCAGAAACAGGAAATCAGCTGAACAACCCTTTCCCTTCTGTTCAGTCACTTCTTTTATTTTGATCACTTTGCCACAGAGGGGACGAAAATAGGACCCCAGCAGAGACCTAAATCCTGCAGAATTAGGTACCCGAGTTGCTGTCCTTCTCTAAGGCTCTGTTAGAGGACTTTTAAGAAATAGTTCTGTCTGCTTGGGAAAGGGAGATGACATTTTCCGTAGATATCTGGTGGAAAGAAATAAGGGATCTACCTTACCAGGCTTTATCCTGGTCTATGAGGAGTCCCAAATGATCACCTATGCTTCCCATTGCATTCTTTCTTGGGCACCTATTAGAAACATTGAAGTTGTTCACCTCTGCCTCATTTACTTCCCTGGTCTGGGGAAGGGGTACCGACTTCACCCCATCCCATGCATTCCTGCTCACTGCTACTCTCCCTGCCTTACAGAGCTCTCTTCTGAAGTCTGGATTTGTCCTTTCTCCTGCGCCAGTGACACCCTCTTCCCTGTGCAAATACCCTCTGGTTCTTCAGCTCCTGTGGTTATCAGCCTCTTTATCCATGACTACACAGTACAGCTAGATAGAAGCTATAGAAGTTCATGATAAAGGACCAAGAACATGAAGTCTGTCTGGATTTGAATCTGTCTTCCCCTGCTACTGAGCTGTGTGTTCTTCCAGTCTTTTTTTTTTTTTTTTAAGATTTTATTTATTTATTTGACAGAGAGAGAGATTACAAGTAGGCAGAGAGGCAGGTAAAGAAAGGGGGGAAACAGGCTCCTTGATGAGCAGAGAACCCGATGTGGGGCTCGATCCCAGGCTGAAGGTAGAGGCTTAACCCACTGAGCCACCCAGACGCCCCTGAACTGTGTGCTCTTAAAGAAGTTGTTACTCTTGCCCGGAATTTCAGTCTTCTTACTTGAAAATGGGGGCTAGTCCTAGGAGACCATTTAGACGTGTGAGGATTGAACTTGATAGCTGTTTAGGATACCTCTGGTAGGGAGTGCTAGAAACCAGTCACCTCAGTTGCTTCTGGAGAAAGGAGCAAGTTTGACTTAAACAGATCAAAGTGGGCTTTCTTATTAACTCATTCAAATTAAATTTTTACCTATCAAAGACTTCAACCACCTGCACTTTGACCTCAGTCTGTACTTTCTAACCAATTAAACCCTTCTTTCCAGCTTACCTTTTAACTCAGGCAAAAGACCCTGTGGGCAAAGCACCTCCTGACTGAATAGAAACTACCCCCTCAAGCAATAGTAAGGACTGCCCTGATGTAGCAACACCCTGTGTGACTGACTTAAGGCAATGCTCCACCTGACCTTTACTGCCCCCCTGCCCATACTCACTGACCTTTGTCCCATATTTTCTTTATATAAGCCTGGAAATATTTTCAACACTTTGTGGAAACTTTGAGATGCTAGTCTGCTGTCTTCCTGGTGTTGGCCTCACTGAAATAAATTCCTTTCTCATTTACCACCACTTGTCTCTCTACCTTTGGATTTTGTCAGCAGTGATTGGCTGAACCTGATCTGTTTGGGACCCCGAGAGCCAGGTGCCCTTGCATGCCTTTGCCCCAGCTACATTTACTTTTTCAAAAAAGTAATAAGTAAAAGTTTTTCTTAAAAAACGCATTCTCATATAGTAAAACACTCAGCAAATTATAGCAAGACTAGATTAGGAGACTTGGAGAACAGTGTTTGGACTCCACACACCTGTATGTACAGAGGGTTTGGGAGTCACTAACCATTCCTACTGATCACCTAGAGATCCCGGAGATCACCCCCAATCTCTGATGCAGCGGATTTGGGGAATGAGGGCTGTGGTCCTGGAATCATAATTAGGGTCCCACAAGTGGAAGGAAGCTCAAGAAAAAGTAATTTATCCTCCCAGAAATAGGGGCAAAATAACAGACCTATTTGGTTTGGAAGTTCTGGAGCCAATTTTCCCCAGATAAGCCACAGAATACCATATTCCCTGCAAATATCTGGTTTTGCCAATTAGTCAACATTATTGACTGCTGTTCTCAGATGGTCACAAATGTGACTGATACAGATCTCTCCCAGTTTGGAGGCAAGGTAGCTAATGACATGGAAAGTGATGAGTTTTCAAGAAAAAGTACAAAGAGAGATCTATCTTCCCTCCCTGACCCCTATGCAGTATTACTTTTTCTTGAAAACTCCTCACATTCTAATACATTATAGAATTTACTTATTCTTTTTTTTTTTTTTTTTTTTTTTGCCTGTATCTCCTTCCATTAGAATCTAAAACGCATGAGGAAGAAGATCTTTGCCTGTTTTGGCGGTGATTTAGCTCAAGAACTTAGAACTGTATCTAGCACACAGAAGGTACTCAATAAACATTACAGTGAATGAATAAGGGCTACTAAGACCAACAGACTGCAGAAGTGAGAAAAACACACCACACAAACCCTGGGTAAGCCTGGGCTAGGGAAAAAGAGACAGCTCTAAGTTGGATTTCAGTTTAGTTAAATTTAAATTGGACTAAATATTTTAATGCTTGAAAATGGGTCTGAGAAGGAATAAAAAGATAAGGAGTATATCCAAGGGCATACAATCCTCTGGGTGAGGTAGAGAAAGTAGACATAGTGGGTCTGAATATCAGCGGCAGGAGGAAAAAAATACAAAGCTGTTGTCCGACTGTAGGCCATCAACCCCAGCCTACTTAGCATCTCCATTATTGTTGCCACCATATGGTTAGGTAGGGTATACTGGGATCCCTCAAAAAGATCCCTGGGATGGGCAGAAGGGAAAGCTTTGCAAAAGAAGACTTAAAAGCTGAGCCTTAGTACCACTGAGCCCTCAGGCCAGGAAGAGGCAAAGTGGGTGAACAAAGGGACCACCTCCTTACACCATGCACAAAAATAAATTCAAAGTGGATTAGAAACCCAAATATGAAACCTGAAACCATAAAAATCCTAGAAGAGAACACAGGTAGTAACCTCTCTGACATCAGCTGTTGCAGCTTTTTTTTAAGGTATGTCTCCTGAGGCAAGGGAAACAAAAGCAAAAGTAACCTACTGGGATTACATCAAAATAAAAAGCTTCTGCACAGCAAAGGAAACAACAAAACTAAAAGAGAACCAACTGAATGGGAGAAGATATTGGCAAATGACATATCAAAAAAAAAAGGGTTATTATCAAAAATACATAAAGAACTCAAACAAATCAACACCCAAAAAACAAATAATCCAATTAAAAATGGGTTGAAGATGTTGAAGAAATGGGTTGAAAAACAGATATTTCTCCAAAGACATACAGATGTCCAAAAGATACACGAAGATGCTCATCATCACTTATCATCAGGGAAATGCAGATCAAAACTGCAATGAGATATCCCTCACACCCGTCAGAATGGCTAAAATCAACAACACAAGAAACAACAGGTGTTGGTGAGAACGTGGAGAAAGGGAAAAGCAACCCTCCTACGCTGTTAATAGGAATGCAAACTGGTGCAGCCACTATGGAAAACAGTATGGAGTTTCTTCAAAAAATTAAAAATAAATCTATCTTAGGAACCAGCAACCACACTACTGAGTATTTACCCAAGGAATACAACTACACTCATTCGAAGGGATACATGCATCCCTATATTGATAGCAGCATTTTTACAACAGCCAAGACACGGAAGCAGCCCAACAAGTGTCCACAGCTAGATGGATAAAGATGTGTTCATAGAGTAGAATATTATTCAGCCATAAAAATGAATGAAACCTTGCCATTCGCAATGACATGGATACAGCTAGGAGGTATGCTAAAGTGAAATAAGTCGGTCAGAGAAAGACAAATACCACATGATTACACTCATATGTGGAACTTAAGAAATCAAACAAAGAAGCAAAGGAAAAGAGAGAAATAAACCAAGAAACACATTCTTAACTACAGAGAACACACTGACAGTTACCAGAGGGGAGGTGGGTGGGGGGAAGGGGTGAGACAGGTAATGGGGATTGAGGACACGTGTGGTAATGAGCACAGGGTGCAGAAGGCAAGTGCTGAATCACTGTATTGCAAACCTGAAAGGAATACGACACTGCATGTCAACTACCTGGAATTAAATAAAAACTTACAAAAAAAAAAAAAAGGGAAAGGAATGGGGTGAAAAGTGTGAGAAGGAGAAAGAGATGGGAATCTGAGAGAAGTGGGCAGGGGTCCCGGCAGAGACTGGAGAGGAGTGGAGACCCAGGAAGGGGCTGCTATGTAAGATATCCCCAGCTTCAGTCTTTCCATCTGTCAAGTGGAGAGCCTAATGCCTTCTTCTCAGGATTTGAGTGAGAAATTGGTTGGATCTGTTTTCCCCAATGTGGGTTTTGCAAGGTGACTTTGGTTGAGCAGCGTTCACATTCATGGTTCTTCTGGTGCATATTGGAAAAAAAGAAGAAAGAAAGAAAGAAAGAGAGAAAGAAAGAAAGAAAGAAAAAGAAAGAAAGAGAGAAAGAAAGAAACATAGAAAGAAAGAAAGAAAGAAAGAAAGAAAGAAAAAGAAAGAAAAAGAAAGAAAGAGAGAAAGAAAGAAAGAAAGAAAGAAAAAGAAAGAAAGAAAGAAGAGAGAAAAAGAAAGAAAGAAAGAGAGAAAGAAAGAAAGAAAGAAAAAATGAAAATGAAGAGAACTTCAGACTCATCCTCTAATGCATGTATATATTGCTTAGGGCAAAGATGCTTTCTTTTAAAGGGGATTTGATTTACAGCACAGATGGTATGTAGAGAGAGTCACAATCCCGAAGGCAGCATGGGAGTGAGTGCAGGTGGGGAATAACAGAGTGAAAGGACCTCAGCAGAGCACGTAGCACAGTGCCAGGTTGTCAATAGAGGGACGGTAGCAGCTCTTGTCACTGCTATGAATGACTTCTAGGGCTGGGGCTGCTGGTAGGGAAGTGTGGATTGATGGTGCCTGGCTCCCAACCTTCCAGCGGCCTCTGGGAGTTTGGCCTTTTTCCTTTCAAAGCTGAGCTGGGCTGAGGCAACTGTGGAGAGGTGGCTTGGCAGGGGGTGGGGGGTTGGTTAAGTGCATCAGTGCGGTGCTGAGGGGGCTTGAGGCAGAATTGGGGAGGGTGGACAGGAAGGGGTGAGGGTGGGCGGGCCTCCCCACACCCCTCTACCACCCTTCATCATCACCCACCCTTCAGGCTTATGCTGACTGAAGTCTGGACAAAGGACCTCTGATTACAGCTGGAGAAGAACAGAATGGTTCAGCCCAGGACCTTAGAGGAGAAGAGGCCAGGGATCGTCTGCCCTGCATCTAAGTCTAAGAGAAGGGAACAATGTAACTACAATGACACAGTGATGTCAGGAGCCACTTCCCCCAGGTAGCCCCTGGCTTGGAAGGAATTGACATTTTGAGGGGCTCATTAGGAATTCTAGCAGTGTCTAAGGCATGACTCCAAACCCCACCCCAAGAGCACTAATGAGGCTGCAGAGTCAGACCTATCGGGTCTGGGGTAAATCACCAAAGCTTTCCACCTTTAACATAATTTCCACCTTTAACATAAAGGTAAATTTCCACCTTTAACACAAAGAAAATTTACCCAGCCCAGGAAGGCCACAAAGACAAAAGACTTAAAGAAAAAGTAAACCATTTTGACAAGTTTGTTTTTTTTTTTCTTTTTAAGGGCTATTAAAACTTTAAGGATCACTCCTCTGCCATAAACCTTTAGTGGCTCCCTAGCACTCACTGAAGACAAAACTCCAGTCATCCTCAACTGCAAACTGCTTAACTTCTTTGATCTACCTGTAAAATGAGAATGTCATCAGTACTGTTCAACACGAAGGTTGACAATTAAAATACACAGAACTGTGCCTGATTTTAGCTGGTTGCTCAGTGTGCTGTTCTTAGAAACACTAATCTTCAGCAGATGATTGTTGGAGGCAGAGTGTGGTTTGGGGGAATCGTTTCTTTAAGATACTTTTTTCATTATAATAGTTATACATACTTACTGAGAAAGCTTGGAAAATAGAGAAACACAGAGGAAAGAAAAAAAAAAACTATCAACCACTATTTTCAATCCCCAGGAATACTGGTTTTAACATAAGTATTTCCTTTCAGACTTTTTTTCCATAGTTTTTCCTTTACCATTCAAAGTTATGGTTCTCCACTACACATATATTATTTTTATTCTGATTTAAACTTAATTTAGCTCAAGTATGCCCCAAGACCTATTTTTAAAGGTCACATAATACGTTACTGAGTTAAGCTACTACAACTTAGTCATTGTCCTATTGGCTGGACTTTGTTTTTTTTTTCCCTTTTTTTTGGGTTGTTGTTACAGTTTTAAACAATGCTCCAGTACATATCCTTGAATCCTTTCTTTTACAGTAATTACTGAAGATGGACTTTCCAGATGAAAGGGTAGGACCAATTTTTCACGACCCTGGATATGATTACCAAACGGCTTTATCAAAAGGGTCAAGTGACTCCCCACCAGCAGTGAATGAGATCACAGGAGCCCTGACTTTATGGCGACCTGTCCTCAGAGGATCAGCTGGAAATAAGACAGTAAGCAGCTGCTGAGGATGCCTTCAGACAGAGGAGGGGGAAGTCAAGCCATCAAACATACACTAGGCTGGCAGGGGCTGTGCATCTGGGTTAGTGACATTCTTCTGCTCTCTTCCAGGGTCCTGCTCATTTGGAACTGAAAGCCTTCGATGTTCACAGGGTTGAAGGGATGATGCCCCAGACAAGGACTAACCAGTGATCCCACCAGTTCCTCTTAGAAGCTTCAGAGGCCTAAGGGGCCTTTCGGGGGTTGCCTCTCATCTCCCCCCACTCTTGGCTTCTCAATTTATTCCTTTGGATCTTTCCAGAAACCATCTTGGGTAGTTCTGAAACAAAGGCCACTTAGTGACCATAAAACAAAAACAGTTTGAAATCATTTCCTAGAAGGACTTCTGACTTGAAAGAATCCTTACCCTCTGCCAGTTTGTTGGAAAGTGTCCATGACTCATAGTTTTCTCTAAATGGCAATGACCAAAATGGCCAGGGTCTGGGGCACATGATCTTGCCCACAGAGATTCAGCACCGTCTCTCCACACGCCCCCATTCTCCCACCCCCCGAATCTGAGGTCTGTCACTTCTTAGAGTAGGAACAAACTGTGGTTTGGGGTGGGCCCAGTGAGGAAACAGGGAGAAAAGGCTGAAGGAGAAGCTCTGTTATTTGTACCTTCATTCCCCCCACCCCCCCCCACCCCTGGGGCTTGGCCCTGACTGAGAGCAGATGCAATGTGTGCTCAGGTGATTTCTCAGCTCATCAAGTCCTAGAACCCCTGATGTTTACCTTCCTGGGGTACTAGTATGGAGCAGTCACCCTTTTCACATGCTCCTGGAGCTCCTGAGTTAGTTTCTTAGGATCTTGAGAGGAGTAAGATGGAGAAAGGACAATAAAGGCCTTCACCACCTACCAGAAGAACACAAAAACAAACCCTCTAAAACCAGAAAGAATCAATCCCTTTATAACAACTTATTTCTCCTTTTGCCAGCCAAGCATGAAAGTTCTGCCACAGCGCCTCTGGCTCAGCCAACAAAATGGACAACATCATTTTTTTTTCCTATTGTCTCCATTCCAGGACCAACTATTGGAAACACTTTTTGTAGAATGATTCCAGGATCCTACCTGTTTCCCAAACTGCTTCTCTTTCCTAAAATAATACTGTAAGCAGCCAAGGAGCTTCTTTTCTGATGCAAATTCTCTGTGGAAAGAGAAGTTTCACAATCTCCCCAGAGTCCCTTACTTCCAAGTCTCTGTGACTGGAAAAGTACCTGGCAGGTAGTTGGACATGCAGGACTGGGAATAATGCACTGAGGGGAAGTGGGTATTTCTGAGCCTGCATGTACACGTGTTTCCAACCAGCAAACATTTTGCTGCACAGCTTCCATGCCATGTGTCCAGTGGGACTTTCTGTACCTTGGCTGTTACTGCCTGAGCCTTTCTTAGCAGGCTGCCTCCCATTAAGAAGGAAGAGTCCTGACACATTACAAAGGAACATGGTTTCTGACAGGAGTGGAAGAGGTCAAAGGCCAGTAGGTTGCTTACCCACCCCAGCATATAGCTCTGTCAAGGTGGGGGTTCACCATCCTGACACCAAGCCCTGTTAGGTGGGGGTTCACCATCCTTGCATGCTTCCCAAAAGCGGGCATCTCACTACATTTCATGTTCAGATAGATCTGGTGATTGGGAAAGGCTCTGACTGTTAAAACTACCAAACATGTACTGACACCTTTCTATGCGCGAGGCTCCATTCTGAGTATATGCAGATTAACCACACACAGCCATCTGTCACAACCCCAGCTAATTTGCGATATACAATGCTAGGTATACTTTTCCAGGTGTGATTTCTCCAGAACATATATGGGGCTCCCACCTCCCTTATTCTAAATCATTGGCCTCAAATTTTAACAGGCATCAGAATCACTTGGATAGGGGCTTCTAATCAAAATGAAGAAGGCCTGGGCTGCATCCTCAATCGCTCTCATTCAGCAAGACTGACTTGAGATCTAGAAATCTGTATTTTAAACAAGAATCCCAGATGATGCAGCTGTGAGTAGTCTAGGGCCCTGACTTAGAGACCCACTCCTCTGGCCCTCGTGCTTCTGAGAACACACACAGCCTGATGTTGTACTAACTTTCATAAGGTAACTACACCATACTGTAGGGTTATGTTGGATTCACAGCCAGTGAAAAGCTTCATTTCTCCCACTCTATTTCTCTGAGATCCATGGGAAGGAATTTGCATTTCTCCTGGGAGAGGTCAGCTTATGGAATTTGGCTCATCTTTCTGATACAGCAGGGTCATGATGGATACTTATTCTGTCATCCCTTAAGATGGATATTCCTCTCAGGTTAGCACTGTCAGCAGCCATGTGTGGTGTGCTTGTTATATCCTCATCTGCAAATGGGAAAGGGCTCTCTATCAGCCAGGACGAATGACAGAGACTGAACCCACTGCCAAGCTCTCCTATCTAATGTCCACCTCTTTTGGACCCAGTTCCAGGTCCATTTGACACGAAAGTGTTGGTATCCTCTCCTCGTGTCCCTCTCAAGAGTCGGCCTCTAAAGGCTTGACATTAATGCTTAACCAAAAGGAATGTGTGGCATTTCAGACTTTGTAGTACCCACGTGGAGTGAAATAGGGGGGAATGTGGGTCTTCCAGCTCACTCTGCTGGGTGTGAACAGGTAAAGAACCAGGAGGCAATGTTCTTGGCTGGACTGTTACCTCCCCTCTGATGGGGTCTGGGCTGCTGACCACAGCAGCCTCCAGAACAGCAGGGTGCTCAGCAAGGGCATTTTCCACTTCAACGGGCCCAATCCGGTAGCTGGAAGAGAAAAACAAACTCTTCCAAGTGACCCCCCCCCCATACACACACACACAAAGCTTCAAAGGGAGAAGGACAGAGCAGACAGCTTGACCTTGAGGAATTAATCACATCATCATTTCTTCACATGAACCAAAAGTAGCCATCCTTGTCCTTGTGGGCTCGGTCCCCCGTGATGTAGAAGTCCCCTCGTTCTGATGCCTCTGTCTTCTCAGGATTGTTCTGGAAGACAAAGTAAACACATGAAGGGCCATCTTCGAACAGCCACTCAAGCCAGCTCTGGCCCTCGCAGGCCCATGCAGGAGGCTGGGGACCCATAAAAGCAATTCCCAAAGACCATGCAGGCCAGAATTTCCCACCGGACTAGGAGTTGTGAATTTATACACTTTCTCTCTCTTAAATAGAAGGAGATGCCCGGAAATAGTTAAGGACAGCCACTTGCTACCATTCCTTGGAAGGGTCCAAGAAAGCATAGTTAAATGCAGGACGGTGGACACAGGGCCACTGGCTCTATTTTTTAAGATAAAAGAACATACTGATACTCTTTGTGCTCAGGAATCACTGAAAGTAGGAAGTGAGCAGTTGGCCAAAAGGCAAGAGTCGAGGAAAGAGGAAAAGCTAATCAAACTCTGATTCTCAAAGCTTTAAAGAAGCTACTTGAAACAAACAAAATTACAGCTGTGTGCAACTATCCAGGTGTGTCTCAAAACCATTATGCTGAGTAAATGAAACCAGACAAGGAGTTAAGATGGCGGAGGATCAGGGGAACCCTAAGTTTGTCTCGTCCCTCAGATACAGCTAGATAGTAATCCAAACACTCTGAACACCTAAGAAATCAGAGTTCTGAGAGAAGAAAAACTCTAGTCTACAAGTAGACTGTGGCTACCTTTTGGTAGGTGGGAGATGCAGAGACTTCAATTTGGGGAGACATAGCTGTGGATCCAGTGGCAGGGAGGGACCCCACAGGTGGAGGCTACCACAAAGCATTATAAGCAGCAAGGCACAAAACTGAAACTTTTAGAAGTCTGCTACCATGGGTATGTGCCTGGCTTAAAGGCGCTCAGGTGGCAAAGCACGGCAGAACTCACGTGGTCTCTCAGTATCCCCTGGTCACAAGAAGGACAGATGGCACATAAGTGCTGCATTGTTTCCAGGCATAGGAGCGTAGAAGGTGGCTGAGAACAGCCAGTGCAGGTGCTGGCTTTCTGCTCTGTTTTGCCATAAACTGTGAATCACTCTGATAACTGAGAAACTGTGCCCGCTTTCCTGGTACAGGCCTGGCAAACAGCAGAAGCGTAGGGAGACCCCCCCCCCACCCTCCTCCCCAGGGCTCCAGGGAGGAACAGCACAGTCTGACCTGCAGGAGTCCCTAAAATGTAGGAGTTTTGAAATTCAGTTGTGCGTCAGAGATTTAAAAAAAAAAAAAAAATGCTCAGAGACAGGCAGGGTAAATGCAGGGTTCTGATGGAAACCAGGAACACAAGAGTGATTGCTCTTCTGTGAGGGCTCACTGAAGAGTGGGGGGGCATGAACTTTCAACTGCAGGACTAGAAGGTGGGGGGCTGTCATAGTCACCCTGTGCATCATCACTGAAAGGCTTTAGGGAGCAAAAGAGCACCACCTAGTGGAGTCCAGAGCCCCTTACACCAACCCCCGCCTCCCATTTGCAATCTGGAGGCCCATTTGCACTAAGGCAAGTCCACCTGAGAATCAGTGCAACAGGCCCCTCCCCCAGAAGACCTGCACAAACAACTCACTCACACAAAGTCTATTGATCATAGAGGGCTGCAAAGCTTCAGCTCTAAGGGAAAATAGTGTCTAGACTCCTTTGTGCTTTTATTCTTTATTTTTTAAAATTTTTTCATTTATTTTCTTATTTTTTCAATTATTTTTAAAAATTTATTAATTTTTAAAATTTTTGTTTTCATATATACTACATATATACTATTTTTTTGTTTACTTTCATTGTATTTTTTTTTCTTTCTTATTTTGGGATCTAGATTCTTTTAATAAGCAGACCAAGAAACACCCAGGATCTAGTTTTTTATTTGTTTTGTTGCTGTTGTTTTCTTTCTTTTTCTCTCTTCTTTTCCTTTCTGGACAGAATGACGAGCTGGAGAAATTCACCCCAAAAGAAAGAACAGGAGGTAGAACTCATGAACAGGGATTTAATCAATACAGATATAAGTAAGATGTCTGAACTAGAATTTAAAAGAACAATTAAAAGGATACTACCTGGGCTTGAAAAAGGCATACTAGATCCTAGAGAATCCCTTACTCCAGAGATAATAGAACTAAAATCTGTTAGACCGAAATTTAAAATGTTGTAACTGAGATGCAATTCCAGATAGAGGCCATAAAAAGGAGGATGGATGAATCAGAGGACTGAATCAGTGATACAGTAGACAAAATTAAGGGAAATAATGAGTTGAAAAAAAGAGGGAAAGAAAGGTGATGGACCATGGAGGTAGATTTAGGGAACTCAGTGACTTATTAAAACATTGTAACATTCATATCATAGGAATCCCAGAAGATGAAGATAGAGGAAAAAAAGGGGCAGAAGATTTATTCAGACAAATTATAGCTGAAAACCTCCCTAATCTGAGGAAGGACACAGATATCAAAATTCAAGAAGCACAGAGAACTCCCATTCAATTCAACAAAAACCGACAATCACCAAGGCATATCATAGCCAAATTCACAAAATGCACAGACAAGGAAAGAATCCTGAAAGCAGCAAGGGAAAAGGGGTCCTTAAGCTACAAGGGAAGACAGAACCTAAGCTAGGTTCTTGGCAGATCTGACCACCAAAACATGGCAGGACAAAAAGGAGTGCAAGGATATATTCAACATGCTGAACAGAAAAAAAATATGCAGCCAAGAATTCTTTATCCAATAAGACAGTCATTCAAGCAGGAGAGATAAAGAATATCCTAGACAAACAGAAACTAAAGTAGCTTGTGACTAAACCCCTACAAGAAATTTTAAGGGGGACTCTTTGCTTGGAGAAAAAAAGACCAAAAGCAACAAAGACTAGAAAGGACCAGAGAACATCACCAGAAACACCAACTCTACAGATAATAAAATGGCACTAAATTGATATCTTTTACTAATCACTCTGAATGTAAATGGACTAAATGCTCTATAATGAAAAGGCATAGGGTATTAGGACAGATAAAAAAACAAGACCCATCTATATGTTGCCTACAAGAGACTAGTTTTAGACTCAAAGACACCTGCAGATTGAAAGTGAGGGATGGAGAATGATTTATCAAGCTAATGGACGTCATAAAAAAAAAAAAAAAAGCCAGAGCAACCATACTTATTTCAAACTAGACTTTTAAAAAAAGATTTTATTTATTTAGTTGAGAGAGAGAGAGAGAAAATGAGCAAGGAGGAGAGGCAGAGGGAGAAGCCAACTCCCCGCTGAGCAGGGAGCTCAAAACAAGGCTCAATTTCAGGGCTCTGGGTCATGACCTGAGTGGAAGGCAGCTGCTTAACTGACTGAGCCATCCAGGCACCCTGACAAACTAGATTTTAAACAAAGACTATAATAAGAGATGAAGAAGGGCATTTTATCATAATTAAGCAATCTATCCAACAAGAAGATCTAACAATTGTGAATATTTATGCCCCCAACATGGGAGCACCCAAATATATAAAACAATTAATAACAAACATAAAGAAACTCAGCGATAATAATACAATACTAGTAGGGAACTTTAAGGCCCCACTTACAGCAATGGACAGGTCATCTATGCAGAAATTCAACAAGCAAACAATGGCTTTGAATGTCACACTGGACCAGATGGACTTAACAGATATATTGAGAGCATTTCATCGTAAAGCAGCAGAATACACATTCTTTGCAAGTGCACATGGGACATTCTCCAGAATAGATCACATACTAGAGACAAATCAGCCCTCAACAAGTACAAAAAGACTGAGATCATACCATGCATATTTTCTGACTGCAACGCTACAAAACTTGAAATCAATCATAAGAAAAAATTTGGAAAGACCACAAGTACATGGAGGTTAAAGAATGAATGGGGGATGCCTGGTGGCTCAGTCAGTTAAGTGTCTGCTTTCAGCTCAGGTCATAATCCCAGGGTACTGGGATCAAGTCCCACATCAAGCTCCTTGCTTGGCAGGGAGCCTGCTTCTCCCTCTGCCTGCTGCTCCTCCCCACTTGTGCTTGCTCTCTCTCTGACAAATAAATAAAAAAAATCTAAAAAAAAGAAAAGAATGAATGGGTTAACCAGGAAATTAAAGAAGAAATTTAAAAACACATGGAAGTGAATGAAAATGAAAACAACACACCAAAACCTTTGGGATGCAGCAAAGGCGGTCCTTGAGGGAAGTATACTGCAATACAGACCCACCTCAAGAAGCAAGAAAAATCTCAAATACCTAACTTAATCTTACACCTAAAGAAGCTAGAAAAGGAATAGCAAATAAAGCCTAAAGCCAGCAGAAGAGAGGTACTTGGGCAGCTCAACCAGACAAAGACCCCACAAAAAAGGAGAATTACCAGCCAGTATCCCTGAAGAACATAGATGCAAAAATTCTCAGTAAAATACTAGCAAATCAAATTCAACAGTACATTAAAACAATTATTCATCATGATCAAGTGGGATTTATTCCTGGGCTGCAGGAATGGTTCAATTCGTGCAAATCAATCAACACGATAGACCACATTAATAAAAGAAAAAGTAAGAACAATATGATCATCAGTAGATGCAGAAAAAGCATCTGATCCAAATACAGAATCCTTTCCTGATAAAAACCCTTAACAAAGTAGGGATAGATGGAACATATGTCAACATCATGAAGGCCATATATGGGAAGATCCACAGCTAGTATCATCCTCAATGGGAGAAAAACTGACAACTTTCCCATGTGGTCAGGAACAAGACAAGGATGTCCACTCTCACCATTACTATTCAACATAGTACTGAACATCTTAGCCTCAGCAATCAGACAACAAAAAGAAATGAAAGGCATCCAAACTGACAAGGAAGAAGTAAAACTTTCTCTGTCTGCAGATGACATAATACTCTATGCAGAAAACCTGAAAAACTCCACCAAAAAATTGCTAGAACTCGCAAACAAATTTGGCAAAGTTGCAAGATGTAAAATCAATGTCCAGAAACCTGTTGCATTTCTATATACCAATAACGAAGCAGCAGAAAAATAAATCAAGGAATCAATCCCATTTGCAACTGTACCAAAAACAGTAAGATACCCAGGAATAAACCTAACTAAAGAAGAAAAAGATCTGTACTCTGCAAACTATAGAACACTTATGAAAGAAACTGAAGAGGACACAAAGAAATGGAAAAACATTACATGCTCGTGAATTAGAAGAACACTGTTAAAATGTCTATGCTACCCAAAGCAATCTACACACTTAATGCATGCCCTATCAAAATACCAATAGCATTTGCCACAGACCTAGAACAAACAATTCTAAAATTTGTATGGACCCACAAAACACCTTAAATAGCCAAAGCAATCCTGAAAAAGAAAAACAAAATGAGATGTCACAATTTCAGATTTCAAGCTATACTAGAAAGCTCTAGTCATCAAGACAGTACAGTAGTGGTACAAAAACAGACACAAATGGAACAGGGAACCCAGGAATGGACTGAAAACTATATGGTCCACTAATCTTCAATAAAGCAGGAAAGAATTTCTAATGGAAAAAAGACAGTCTCTTCAACAAATGGCGTTGGGAAAACTGGACAGCAGTAAGCAGAAGAATGAAACTGGACCATTTTCTTACACCATACACAAAAGTCAATTCAAGATGGATGAAAGACCTCAATGCCAGACAGGAAACCATCAAAATCGTAGAGGCGAACACAGGCAGAAACCTCTTGGACTCAACTGTAACAATTTCTTACTAGATACAATGCCAGGAAGGGAAACAAAAGCAAAAATGAACGACTGGGACTTCATCAGGATAAAAAGCTTCTGCACAGTGAAGGAAACTATCAACAAAACTAAAAGGCAGCCTACAGGATGGGAGAAGATATTGGCAAACGACATATGTGATAAAGCGTTAGTATCCAAAATCTATAAAGAACTTACCAAACTCAACATGCAAAAAAACAAATAATCCAGTTAAGAAATGGGCAGAAGACATGAATAGACACTTTTCCAAAGAATACATCCAGATGGCTAACAGAAACATGAAAAGATGCTCAACATCACTATTATCAGGGACATGCAAATCAAAACCACAATGAGATAACACATACCTGTCAGAATGGCTAAAATTAATAACACAGGACACACCAGGTGTTGGTCAGGATGTGGAGAAAGTGAAACTCTTATACCATTGGTGAGAATGAAAGTTGGTGAGGCCACTCTGGAGAACAGTATGGAGGTGCCTCAAAAAGTTAAAAATAGAACTACCCTATGATCCAATAGTTGAGCTACTAGGTATTTACCCAAAGGATACAAAAATACAGATTCAAGGGTTACATGCATCCTGATGTTTATAGCAGAATTATCAACAATAGCCAAACTATGGAAAGAGCCCAAGTGTCCACTGACTGATGAATGGATAAACAAGATGTAGAGTGTGTGTGTGTGTGTGTGTGTGTGTGTGTATGCCATATCCATGTATTTAGGTATACATGCATATATGGTATGTACTTATAATGGAATATTATCAGCCATCAAAAAAAATGAAATCTTGCCATTTGCAATGATATGGAGGGAGCTAGAATGTATTATGCTAAGTGAAATAAGTCAGTAAGAAAAAGACATACCATATGATCTCACTCATATGTGGAATTTAAGACAGGTAACAGGTGGGCGCCTGGGTGGCTCAGTGGGTTAAGCCGCTGCCTTCGGCTCAGGTCATGATCTTGGAGTCCTGGGATCGAGTCCCGAATTGGGCTCTCTGCTCAGCAGGGAGCCTGCTTCCTCCTGTCTCTCTGCCTGCCTCTCTGCCTGCTTGTGATCTCTCTCTGTCAAATAAATAAATAAAATCTTTAAAAAAAAAAAAAAGACAGGTAACAGGTGAACATAAGGGAAGGAGGAAAAGAATAAAAGGAGAGGGAAATGAGCCATTAAATGACTCTTAACAATAGGGAATAAACTGAGGGTTGATAGAGGCGGAGGGGGATAGGCTAGATGGGTGATGGGCACTAAGGAGGGCTTTTGTTGTGATAAGTAAATGGGTGTTGAATGTAAGTGGTGAATCACTGAATTCTACTCTGGAAACCAATACTGCACTGTATGTTAACTAAGTAAAATTTAAGTTAAAAAATAAAATAAAAAATGAATTTAAAAGAAAGAAACAGGGGCTGCCTGGGTGGTTCAGTCAGATAAGCATCTGCCTTTGGCTTAGGCATGATCTCAGGATCCTGAGATCAAGCCCCATGTCAGGCTTTCTGCTCAGCGGGGAGCTTGCTTCTCCCTCTCACTCTGCCTCTGCCTCTATCCCTGCTTGTGTGCTTTCTGTCAGTAACGAGACACACAAAAATGAATACTTACAATCCCATTTACATAAAGTTCTTTTTTAAAAAGGCAAAAGTATTCTATTAGCAACAACAAATAATTTAGCAATAGCTGATGCCTAGGGGATTGACTGTTAGGGAGCCCAAGGGAACTCACTGGGGTGACAAGAAGGTTCTATATCTTTTTTTTTTTTAATTTTTTTTAAGATTTTTTTTTAATTTATTTATTTGACAGAGAGAAATCACAAGTAAGCAGAGAGGCAGGCAGAGAGAGAGGAGGAAGCAGGCTCCCTGCTGAGCAGAAAGCCCGATGTGGGGCTCGAACCCAGGACCTGGGATCATGACCTGAGCCGAAGGCAGCGGCTTAACCCACTGAGCCACCCAGGCGCCCCTATATCTTTTTTTTTTTTTAAGATTTTATTTATTTATTTGACAGACAGAGATCACAAGTAGGCAGAGAGGCAGGCAGAGAGAGGGGGAAGCAGGATCCCCACTGAGCAAAGAGCCCGATGTGGGGCTCGATCCCACGACCCTGGGATCATGACCTGAACCGAAGGCAGAGGCTTAATCCACTGAGCCACTCAGGTGCCCCAAATGTTGTATATATTGATTGCGGTGGTGGTCACACAAGTGTATACAGGTGTCAAAAGTCACTGACCTATACGCTGGTAACATAGGTACACTTATTGATGTAAATTATGCCTCAATTTAAAAAACTGCATTCTGAGAAAAGAGATAAGCTGTCAATACTAAAAATAAATCTCACACAAAATCTGAAAGAAGTATTATAGAAACTTAAAACTCTACAAAACAGTAAAGAAAATATAAATACACGGAAGGATAGAAAGCCTTAACATCATAAATATGTTAATTCTCCCCAAATTCATCTTATAGACTTAGCGACACTCATTAAACATTTTTCATGGAAGTTGACAATATGATTATACAATGCACATGAGAGAGTAGAGAGCCGAGAGCAGGTAAAACATTTCTAAAGAAGTTGAGGAAGAAGGAGAGGCTTGCTCTAGTAAATATTAAGACTTAGGAGAATGTTTCCTGGATGAGGCTCTATGGTATCAGTACAGGGATAAGACAAACGACCAACTAAATAGAAGAAACTGCCAAAACTTAGCCATGTAAGACTATATCAAACTTCTATTTCTGACCAAGTTGACATGACAGATCACTTTATTCTCACGGAGTTTTTTAAATCTTTTTGTTTTCACTAGTTTTAGTTTTTATTTAAATTCCAGTTAGTTGGGTGCCTGGGTGGCTCAGTGGGTTGAGCCGCAGCCTTCAGCTCAGGTCGTGATCTCAGAGTCCTTGGATAGAGCCCTGCATCGGGCTCTCTGCTCAGCAGGGAGCCTGCTTCCTCCTCTCTCTCTGCCTGCCTCTCTGCCTACTTGTGATCTCTCTCTGTCAAATAAATAAATAAAATCTTTAAAAAATAAATAAATAAATAAATAAATAAATAAATAAATTCCAGTTAGTTGACATATAGTGTACTATTAGTTTCAGGAATAGAATTTAGTGATTCATCACATACACAACACCCAGTGCTTATCACAGTGCCCTCCTCAATCGCCCATTTAGCCCATCCCCTATTCACCTCCCCTCCATCAACCTTCAGTTTGTTCTCTCTAGTTAAGAGTGTGTTTTAGGGTTTGCCTCTTTCTTTCTCTATGTTCATCTGTTTTATTTCTTAAATTCCACAAAGGAATGAAATTATATGGTATTTGTTTTTCTCTGACTTACTTTGTTTAGCATAATACCTAGATTTAATTTTTTTTTCCTTAGTTAAAAATGACTCAGGAGGGACGCCTGGGTGGCTCAGTGGGTTAAGCCTCTGCCTTCAGCTCAGGTCATGATCTCAGGGTCCTGGGATCGAGCCCCACATCGGGCTCCCTGCTCTGCAGGGAGCCTGCTTCCCCCTCTCTCTCTGCCTGCCTCCCTGCCTACTTGTGATCTCTGCCTGTCAAATAAATAAATAAAATATTAAAAAAAAAAAGACTCAGGAAAAAAACCAATAGCTGGAAAGAAAAAGTTGAAAAAGGTAAAGGTTCTTGTCCAGCAAATAACTCTACAAATTACTTGACTCTCTCAATGGAATGATCACAGACCCAGAAAAGTCCTGTATGTGAACTCTGTGAGGAGCAGGGTCTTGTCTTTCCTTCCCATTGCTGTATACTTAGTGGCATGAAGTAGTCACTCAATAAATAATGAATGAATAAATTATTCAGAAAAGTCAAGGATTTGCTATTGCTTACAAATATGATTATAAGGAAATACATTAAAATTTTAAAATTACCTCTGCTTAGTGTATTATTGCATTACTGTTTGGGTTTTTTGTTTTGTCTTTTAAAGATTTTATTTATTTATTTGAGAGACAGTGAGAGAGAGCATGAGAGGGGAGAAGGTCAGAGGGAGAAGCAGACTCCCCATGGAGCAGGGAGCCTGATGCGGGACTCGATCCCAGGACTCTGGGATCATGACCTGAGCTGAAGGCAGTCGCTTAACCAACTGAGCCACCCAGGCACCCAGGTTTTTTGTTTTGTTTTGTCTTTTGTTTATTCTGGCTGGTAAGTTTCTGTGACTTTAAATGAAATACCATGAAAGACTATCTCTCTTGTAGTTATAGAAAAGCCACTAGAATTCATTCTAAAAACAAATGGACTGGTTTTCACTGTTTCTTCCAGTGTTGTAGCTGAGTGATGGCATCATATACACGCCAGGTGGAATTCCTAATAAAGCCATGGTTCTTGACTTTGGCTCCACTGTCAAATCACCACATGATCCACATCATAGGAAAGTCTGATCTCATCTTTGATCTCAGGGGGGGCCGAGTATCAGTCATGCTTTGAAGCTTCCAAGGTGTCTCTAATGTGCAACCAAAGCTGAAACCATGTCAGTAGAGATTTACAGAGAGAGTGTGGCAAAAACAAAGCCTATAATAAACACTCACTGAAGCAGGCATGAGGGAGAGGTCATTCCCGGATTATCACAGAAATTCAGACTAGAATCCTTGGACATTAAGCTCTGCCAGCTGACCCCTCTCCACACAAGACTCAAGATAAAAAGAATCCTGAAACTAGGCTCTGATACAAATTGCATTTTGACTTTTGTGAAGTCCCTTCTCTTCTCTGAGCTTCAATTTTCTCATTGTTAGGGGCACCTGGGTGGCTCAGGTGGTTAAGTGACTGCCTTCAGCTCAAGTCATGATCTCGGGATCCTGAGATCCAGCCCCACATCATGCTTCTTGCTCAGTGGGGAGTCTGCTTCTCCCTCTGCCTGCCACTCCCCACTGCTTGTGCTTTCTTGTGCTCGCCCTCCCTCTCTCAAATAAAGAAATAAAATCTTTTTTTTTTAATTGTCATCATTAAAATGATGGGGTGTCCCCTGTGTTATAAATTTGCACTCTCAGACATATATGTGCTTAAATCCATGTCCTGGACATACTAGTTGATTGACGTTGGATAAGTCAATCTTTCTCATTTCCTTATCAATAATAGTGCCAACCTACCTCATGCAGTTATTGCAAGGGTTAAACAAGTGTTTATAAATCTCAGAACACAATGCTCAGCACACAGAAATCACTGTGAAAATGGCCATTCCCTGCCACTTACCAAATAGCAACTGAAGAAACAGAAGGGCCGGGTGAGCCTGACTCGGACAGCAATATTCCCCTCTTGTCCTGGAGGTAGGATGTTGCCCTCATCATCCACGATCTGGCAGAGAGATCAGAGGGCTGTGTCTGGATATCTGTGCAGCCAGACCACCCAACCAGCTGAGCCTGCTGTTGCTAACCAGGACATGCATTTTGCTTTCCTCTTTGAACCAAGCCTCAACAACAGTTGGGCAAGACTGCCTACCTGCACATCGTAAGGTGGGGACGCTTTCCCCATGGATCCAGACTTGATTTTCATGCCTTTTGGATTGGCACAGATTAAAACCTGGAGAGAAAGCAGTTCCAGAAAGGTGATGTATCCCTGTAGCTTCTTCCTTCCTGGTGCCCACCTTTTCTCTCACTCTCCCTTCTGCCTCTCCTTACCTCTCCTACTCACTCTTTCTCTCCCTTCCTTCTTCCTCCCTTCCTCCCTTCTCTTCTTTCCATAGTCAACAAACATTTATTGAATGTTATACTGGACACTGACATAAAGAACCAAATGTGTCACTAACCCAAAAGACTCAGTTGACCCCTCAACTCTCTGCTGTCCAGATGGCTGTGGGCAATACTGGGTTAGATCTTCGGGTCTGACCAGAGACAGAAAGAGGCTGTCCTGGTGGAGACAAATGGTACCGGAGGCCACGAGAGTAGGTTTTTTGGCTATGGTGTCCTTGTGAAATCATTTTATCAACCAAAAGGGAAGAAAAACTGATGGGATTTTGTTATCAGCTTCTCCCAGGGGATAGGGCAGTCCCTGACAGGTGTGGCAGCCAGGAAGGCAGAGGATCTGAGAGCTGGTCATCTCCACCAAGTGGCTGAGGACTTGGGTAGAGGTGACCTGTGGCAGAGACCCGGGCTCCACTAGCACTCACTGTTTCAGACTGGCCATAGCCTTCATGCAGCTCCAGGCCCACATGGCTCTTCCACTTCTCTCTCACGTCAGGATTCAGTGCCTCTCCTCCAGTCAAACAGTGCCTCAGGCTCTGAAACTGGTACCTTTCTCAGGTGGAAAACAAGACCAACTGTGTCAGGATCCCTCCACCCACCACTGTTCCCCCCAGTACTACTGCTCAGGTCTAGACATCTAAAGCCACTGGAGGGTAAAGTCCAGGCTTTTATCACCTGTTCCAAATGCCCCATCCTCTGGCTTTGCAGGCATATTCCTCATGGGCAGGTAAATTTTTAAAAAAATCAATCCTATCTGATTCTGGAATAAAATCAGAACCTTGTATCGTAGGTTTTGGTATAACATAGTGAATTCTACACGAACTGGCCAAAATCACTTAGTTAAAAACAAAATGAAAAAAACAAAAACAAAAATAAAATTATGATAAATTGGTTAGGACAACCACCTAGTTAAAAAAGATAAACCGAGGGGCGCCTGGGTGGCTCAGTGGGTTAAAGCCTCTGCTTTCGGCTCAGGTCATGATCCCAGGGTCCTAGGATCGAGCCCCGAATCGGGCTCTCTGCTCAGCGGGGAGCCTGCTTCCTGCTCTCTCTCTCTCTCTGCCTGCTTCTCTGCCTACTTGTGATCTCTCTCTGTCAAATAAATAAATAAAATCTTAAAAAAAAAAAAAAAAGATAAACCGATTACATGGTGCGCCCGGGTGGCTCAGTTGGTTAAGTGTCTGCCTTCAGCTTGGGTTATGATCTCAGGGTCCTGGAATTGAACCCCACATTGGGCTCTCTGCTCCACAGGGAGTGTGCTTCTCCCACTCCCTCTGCCCCGCCCCTTCTGGCTTGTGTTCTCTCTCTCTCTCAAATACATAAATAAGATCTTTTTAAAAAGAAAAGATAAATCGTTACAAATGTAAAAGGTAGAAAGTAGCCCGCTAGGAATGAATCAGTTGCAAATTTGTTTTAAGGCAGAAAGTAGCCCCCTAGGAATCTGACAATTCTAATGGGCCCAAAATTCCTACAGATATTAAATATGTTATAAAACCACCCCCCCATTCAACAGATTATCCAAAATGTAAAAAATTAGTGGCTGCAAATATATTTCAACCATTTGTTCCCTTTGGATAAACCTGGTTTGACTATTAATTAATACTACCTAGTAGCTTTCAACAAAGTTGATCTTAAATCATTCAGAGTTTGTTTGCAATTAAAATAATGATCTTGATCTTCCTCCCGCTTGGTCAGCAAGCAAACAAGGACACCAATGAAAAAGCAGAATATGACCAGCACCTGAGAAACACCACCCCACTCCAGCGACCATCCCACCCAAAGGACCCTCTTGCAGCATACAGTTTTTCATCTTGCCATTCAGTCGCTTTATGCCTTTTGAGTCATCAGGATTCAAAGAAGAAAACCAGTTTGCTCTGAGGCTATCCTCAAAAAAATTTTTTAAAGACTTAATTTTCTGGGCTTAAGGCTTTATTTGTTGTTGCAAGACTCTAGTACTTTTCCTGCCTCAGTCATGGAAGCCCACACAGAAAAAGGGGCCCGAAACTCAAAGTAGTTTGGAATGCTGAGCCCCCTACATGGACAGCGCAGCTGTAGAGTCCACAGTCCTATGGGAAAGAGACTTTATGGGAATGAGAAATAAACTTCTGTTAAACTATACACACACACACACACACGCTATTGAGTAATCTCTATACCCAACATGGGGCTCGAACTCACATCCCCAAGATCAAGAGTGCATGCTCCACCTACTAAGCCAGCCAGGTACCGCCCCCCACCCCACATGGAGATCTTTATTTCTAATTAGGTCCTAACGATTACCCGGGTAACAAAGTTTTGTTTCTTTTATTTCCTGCTAATTACTATTGTTTGATCCTCACTCTCCTGCCAATTAGCCACTTCTTTAAGTTTCTCCTTCCTCTGTAGTAAATGTTCATTAGAGAACACACTTAGGTTCTTTAATGAAAAAAACCCTACTGTTACTAGCAGTTTTTCTTCTTTCTTTTTCTGGAACTATTTCTTAAATACCTTATCACTGCCATAATTTTTAAGCCATACATATTTTTTTAAATCTAAGTAAGACGTAACAAACTTTTTAAATAGGTTTCACAGCAGTTTCCTTACCAAAAGAATAAATAGGATTTCAACTTGATACTGTAGCATATGCTTGTGAACCCTGATTAAATTCACTTTATATACCATTAAATTACCACTTGGATTGGGGCGCCTGGGTGGCTCAGTGGGTTAAGCCGCTGTCTTCGGCTCAGGTCATGATCTCAGGGTCCTGGGATCGAGTCCCACATCGGGCTCTCTGCTCAGCAGGAAGCCTGCTTCCCTCTCTCTCTCTCTCTCTGCCTGCCTCTCCGTCTACTTGTGATTTCTCTCTGTCAAATAAATAAATAAAATCTTTAAAAAAAAATTAAAATAATGATCTTGAGGTATACACAAGAGATCAACGAATGGGATAAATTCTTAAAACAGAGAAGAATTCAACAGGGGAATCATGTAAGAACTCCCCCTTAGGGTCTTCATGGACAGATACATGCGATGAGCAAAGAGAACAGAAGAGTCAGACATAGATCAGTCAGTGAGTTACTGAAGAGTCGTAGGTCTCTTTCCACACACCTCAGCAACTAGACTTGTCCTGCTATCAGATGTTGCTTTGGACGCACCCAGGATGGGAGCCACACGCACATAGTGTCTTCTTGTCTTCTGTGGGATACCCAATGACATTCACTCAGAGAGTGGCTGGATGGAGTTAGTATGGGGCTGAGGGATGGAACATCTATTGTGGTGGGCTTGCTGGTCCCACCAGACCTCAGGCCCTGGACACAAATCCCATTCCACAGGTGGCTAACAATTACCCAACAATTTCTCCAACCTCACACAAGTAGCACACATACTGCTGAGAGAATGGCCTATGCATGTATGATGGAGAGACAGCCCACCTCAAGTGCTAAAATTCCAGACTATCTTAAATCTATCCAATTCCATTTGGATACAAATTCTTGGGTAGCGGGTGGTGGTGCAGAGGATTTCTGTGGGACATGTGCAAAGGATATAGATGTGTATGCTTCAGCATGTGTGTGTATGTGTGTGTGTGTGAGATAGAGGACCACAGATATATATAATATTCTAGATATATATTCTATATGGAAAGAAAGAATCACAGACGTATGTGTATATGTATGTGTGTGTGTACATATATAGAGAAAAAGAGAGAGATAGAGACAGAGATGAGACAGGGACAGAGTGACAGAAACAGAGTCGGTATGAGAGGGTGGGTGTGCATGTGGGCATATACTGCTGTATATTCACATATTTAGGTCCCCAAAGCATCAGATGGATGGGCTGGCTATAGCTGGTGAGATCCTCCTGTACCAGCAGCCAGAAGATGGTGGGAACACAGCAGAGGGTGGTGATCGGGTACCTGGAGAGAGTCTAAGCAAAAACAAAGGATAGAAGATCTTCTTAGAGGTTCTGGAGTGGGACTTCGTGGAGATGGAGCAGGGGAACTGGATTTTAACTACTCTAGATACATCATATAAGTGAACCATATCGTATTTGTCCTTTAGTGGCTGGCTTAGTTCACTTAACATAATGTCTTCAAGATTCATCCATGATATAGCATCCATATTCCTTCTTTTTAAAGGCTGAATAATATTCCATTGTATGTATGTAGCACATTTTGTTTATTCATTTATCAGCCACCGGGACTTGGGTTGCTTCCACCTTTGGGCTATTAGGAATAATGCCACTCGGAACACAGATATACCTAGCTGACATCTTGACTACAACCTCATGAGAGGCGCTGATTCAGAACTAGCTATTAGGCTGCTCCCAGATTCCTGACCACCCAGAAACTGAGATAATAAATATTTGTTTTAAGCCACTAGGTTTTGGGGTCATTGACTACCATAGATAACTAATATACCATGTAAGGCCTGGGGGCAGTAGAGGGAACAAGGCATATACTGGCTGAGCAAGCCTTCAGTGAATAATGATGATGGTGAGCTTGACTATGGCAATGATAATCAACGTGTTAAGAACACACTCTGATTATGATTTTCACCACAGTTTTGAAAAATAACTAGGGTTTTAACAGGAGCATAGGGAAGAAAGTGGTAGACGGAGAAGAACCCAATGCAGGAAAAAACAGAATATGCAGATATATGAAATTGTCTTATGTCTAAGGATCTAGTTAGAGGATAGGCAATAATTGAAGGTAGAAAGGTGGGCAGGAATCAGATTATAGAAGGTCCTGGGAGCCATTTTGTTTGCTATCCATACCAAAGAAGCCTTATGGTCACTTATTCATGCCTTTTCTCCTGCAAATTCAAAACCTAAATTCCACCCATCTCATTTACATCCAACACACAAGCCGTGTTTTTGTTTCTTACATTCAGAATAATCTTGGCATCAACTCGGGGCAGCTCATGCACAAAAATACAAGATCCATTAGGCCAGGCAGAGAAGAGGGTCCAAGTTGCCTTAACCCAGCCAGTGTAAGACGTGTTCCAGAAGATGTCTGATTTGGTCAAGTACACCCACCGCCTGCCAAAAATTAAAGAATGTCAGAACCCTCAGCAATACTTCTACCTTTAAAAAGGATTACGTTATCCATGTCACCTTCTTTGGAACCTCTCCCACAGTGAGTACTTACTTGTGGGTATGACAGTTTTCAAATCTATACAAGAACCATGAAGTCAGTCTTTGTCTCGACAAGCATTTATTGAGCATATTCTTGGTATTTATGCCCTAAGGATATAGAATTAAAAAAAAAACAGATTCCATGCCTTCAAGAGTTCACAGTCTAGTGGGAGTGATCTATAAGGGAACACATAATCTCCATACAATGTGACGAGGGCACTTTCTTTATCCAATACTTCTTCTGGACTTGGCATTAGAGTGTAGGAAAGAATGATTTGTCTTGCTTTGGGGGGCTTGTAGGTTGGTAAGTATAAACATCAAGGAGGCCCCTGGAGAGCAAGCTTTCATAGGGTTAAACCAATAGCTTTATGCAATTACAGAGAATGGGCACCTAACCCAGAGAAAGAATGGAGATGGAATCTGAGAAATGCTTCCCCAGAGGAGGTGGGGTCTGAGCGAAATGTAATGATGCACAGGAGCTACACTGGGGAGGCAGAGAAAGAACGAAAACCCAGGAAGGGGAAGCAGTACCTGTGAGCATAGAAAAGTGATCATGTTCTGCACTTGGATTTGGGGACATATGATCTCCTGGTCCTCAACCTACTCAATGGCTGCTCCTTCTTGGTCTCCTCCTCTGAGTTTTCCCTGCTTCTCCCTTTGTTGTGGAAAGGCCTCAGACATTCAGTGCTGAGGCCTCTTCTCTTCTTAGTGTCCATTACTTTTCACTGATCTCATCCAATCTCATGGCATGAAGTACTACTTTGCTGATAATTCAATATATCCATTCTTAACTCAGGGTATGGAGATGTCCACCATGCGTCTCAAACTTACAGTGCCAAACACAAGAGTCCTTGTGTTCCTCCGACCAGACAGCTTATCCCAGCCTCCTCGCTATCAGTTAATGCTTCTGGTTGCTTGGGCCATAAATCTTGGCATCATCCCTGACTCTTCATTTTCTTTCTTTATGTCAAACCCATCAGCAGATCTTTCCAGGCCTACGTTCAAAATACATTCAGAATCTTAGCTCCTCTCACTCCTCCTGGGGAAGCCCCCACCATTCCCTCTTAATGCACTGGCCTCTGAAGTTGGTCTCTGCTTCATCTCTTGCCCCCTACAGTTTATTCTCAACCCAAATTCATGAGATAACCTTAAAAAAAAAAAATCAGGGGCGCCTGGGTGGCTCAGTGGGTTAAAGCCTCTGCCTTCAGCTCAGATCATGATCCCAGGGTCCTGGGATCGAGCCCCACATCGGGCTCTCTGCTCGGCAGGGAGCCCGCTTCCTCCTCTCTCTCTCTGCCTGCCTCGCTGCCTACCTCTGATCTCTGTCAAATTAAAAAAAAAAAAAAAATCTTAAAAAAAAAATCAGATCAAGTCACTGCTCAAAAACTCCACTGTACTTCAGAAAATTAAACATAGAATCACCATACAATCCAGCAATTCCACTTCTGGGTATATAGCCAAAAGAATTAAAGGCAGAGTTTTGAATAGATGCTTATATCCCCAAGTTAATAGCAGCACTAGTCACAACAGCCAAAAAGATGGGAAGCCCCCCAACTGTCCATCCATGAGCTACTGGATAAACAGCATTGGCATGTCACATACATGGGACTACTGCTGAGCCTTAATAAGAAAGGAAATTCTGACACATGCTACAAAATGAATGAACTTGAGAACATTACACTAAGTGATATAAGTCAGACATAAAAGGAAAAATACTGTGTAATTCCACCCATAGGCAGTTCCCAGAGTAGTCAAATTCACAGAGACAGTAAACAGAATGATGAATGTCAGGGCAGACGTGGGAGGGAATGCAGAACTATTGTGCAATGTGTATTATGTAATACACATGGATTCAGATTTGCAAAATGGAAAAAAGTTCTAGAGATGGATGGTGGAGATGACTGCAAAACAATGTGAATGTCCTTAATGACACTGAAGTTTACAATTAAAAATGGTTAAAATGGTAAATTTTAGGTGAAGTATCTCTTACCACAATTAAAAACAAAAATAAAAACAAAAAACCTCCAATGGCTTCTCACCTCGCTCAAAGTAAAGCCCAAAGCCTTCAGATACTACTGGATTTGCCACTTTGTTAGCTCTCTGACCTCAGTCTTACCACTATGTCCCTTACTCACATTTCTCCAGCTCACTCCCTACTTTCTGTTCCTTGGACCCATCAGATGAACTGTCCCTTGGTAGCTTCCACTGGCCACAAAACCCAGTCTGTAGCTGGCCTGGGAGTGCTCAACCATCTTGGGTGCTCCGGTGGTGCCACTTGTGAAGTAGATGGCCAGAGGGTCTCGACTCTTGGTCCTCACACAGTTGTGCTCTGTGGATGCCTCCCTGTAAAATACAAAAATCCTCGATAGCATTACAAGTAGTAAAAAGAGTCATAATAATAATATTTATAACAATGCTGGCCACCTTTTTAATAAATACTACCATGAGGCACTGTGCTGGATGCTCCAGCTTGCATCTCTGAGGCCTACAATGACCTTCTGGGGTCAGTACAACCATCATTAGCAGCCTTTGTAAATAAGGAAATGGGGGCTCAAAAATGGTGCAGTGACTCTCTCTGAAGGGCCTGTGCTCCTCCACTAGGGCAGGAGGACCTTCTGGTGAAACGTGCTCATTTCCATGCCTATGCTTCTTCACACTGGGCCACAGCCTCACCCCCACCTCAATTCCCCATAGTTTAGGGCTGAAGGGTTTCCTCAATTCAGAGATTTGAGATCTGGGCAATTCCTAAAGTTCTGTGGTCTGGAGAATCTTCTCTCCAAATGGGTCTCAACCCTGGCTGCACCATAGGAACACCTGGTTAGTTTTTAAAACAAATACCATCGCTAAGGCCCCACCCTAGAGAAAAACCAGAATCTTCAATGGTGGGCTAGGCATTGGAATTTTTTTGTGTGGGTGGTTTTTTTTTTTTTTTTTTTTGCTTTTTGTTTTTGAGAAAGTGTGTACTTGAAGCAGGGGGGACCAAGGTGGGGGAGGTTGTGGGAAGAGGGAGAGAGAGAATCTTAGGCAGGCTCTATGCCCAGCACAGAGCACAATACAGGGCTCCGTCCCACAACCCTGAGATCATGACCTGAGCTTAATCAAGAGTTGGATGCTTAACCGACTAAGCCACCCAGGCACCCCTGTGGGGTTTTTTTGCCTTTTTCTTAAAGCTCCTCAGGTAATTTTTTTTTTTTAAGATTTTATTTATTTATTTGACAGACAGAGATCACAAGTAGGCAGAGAGGCAGGCAGAGAGAGAGAGAAGAGGAAGCAGGCTCCCCGCTGCCCAGAGAGCCCAATGTGGGGCTCAATCCCAGGACCCTGGGATCATGACCTGAGTTGAAGGCAGAGGCTTTAACCCACTGAGCCACCCAGGCGCCCCTCCTCAGGTAATTCTAAAGACAGCTGAAACTGAGAATCACTCATCTAGGCTAACCTGACAGCTCATCAAAATCATCTGGGCTGATCTCTTATAACACAGAGTCCAGGGCCTTTGCTTAGATATGTCCTGTTAAGTCCGTCAGATGGGGGACCTTGGAACCTGAATTTAAAACAGCACCCAAAGATAAATAGCTAAATAAAATTTTAAAAAGAGAATTTTCCATAATTTCATGGTAGAAAGTTTACATTCTAGAGTAGTCAAGAATAATCCGAAGAGTACCATGTCCATGCAAACTTCGAAATATATCTTTTGCACTTAACTTTATTACCTACACATGTTAAATATTTTCTGTTTCAGTTTCTGCTCCCAATCATTACACTGAAATATAATAATATATGATTAAAAAGTCATATGTTGGAAATATAATATTTTGGAAAATATAATACATTATTTATAATGCATGGTTATGGGTCTTATACTAAAAATTGTGACACATCTAAGAGAATGTGGCATATAGTTCTTTTTCAAATGAAGATACTAATAGGAAACAAATGTTATTAAAAAAATGAATAAATTAAATAAATTAAATAAAGTAGAACAACACCCAGGTGAATGTGAGGCAGTTGGTCCGTGGGACTTGTGACTTAATGATGCAGGCCCCTGGCAGGGCCCCTTTTTGCTTCTGCCTCTGATCAGGACAAAATCTCAAATTCCCAGGTAGGCTTCCACCAGGGCATTGCTCAAAGGCAAAGGGCTTTTGGTTCTGTTTGATGTAACTGCCTGCTGCATCTTATATAAGTCACTTTACTTATCAGTTCTTTACCTGTAAAATTGGGTTAAAGTGCATTTCATAGGGTTTTTTCCAAGGATTAAATAAGACAATGTATGATTCATTATTGGGCTCTGAGCACCAAACACAATACTTATAACAAAACAGGTGTTCATCACATCTGTGGTACATGAATGAATGTAGGTAAACGCTTACCCAGCACTATGCCTAGCATACACTGAGCACACAATGCATGGTAGCTATTATTATATTGCTAACTGATCACCTACTATGCCCTAAATGCATCACATGGGTTCTCTTGTTTGCTTTAGCTCATAGCTCTGCAACCACTATCACCAATACTGAAGCAAATGATGCCCACAAAAACTAAGGACGATCGTAGTACTGCTCAGTGAGTGACTTTGAAGGATCTTAAGGTGGTCACCAGGATTAGGTCTCAGGTCCATCTGGGCCCTACAGTGAGTGCTCCTTTCTGGTTTACTCTCTTGCTGTAGTCAGTAATGCATTCCATCTGCTATTGTTTAAAGGGGAAAAGCCTTGGCCTCCTCTTCATGTTGTCCTTTAGAGAGCCCCAACCTACCACAGGAGTTTCCTGAAGTTCATCCAGCCTGGCTGACTGCTGTCTGACACCAGTAGCTTGGACTGGAGGAAGGGACAGTCAGCGTTAATGGCATCTACCCGCGGAGCCAGGGAGTCCCTGGTGATAATGGATTTGGCCCTGGACACCTGCAGCTGATATTTGAGGTCCTTCTCTGTCAGCTGAGAGACCCGGGATCATGACAGCCCCTGGCATCAGAGAGAGAAGGGATTTTTTTTTGGGGGGGGGGGGCTGTAGGGGAAGACCCTTATGAAGAGGTCCAGACCAGATATACCCATCAGAGACAGGAACAGGAAGAGATTAGAAAGGGATGGAATGGCTGAACTGGAAAAGGTAACAATAATGATAATAATGAAATCCAGAATATGTTTATGGAGGAATTATACAAGCTAAGAACTATATGTACATTATTTCACTTAATTCTCACAACTCTGGAGAGTAGGTGCTATTATTATACCCATTTTGCAGATTAAAACAGCAATAACAACAACTAAGACAGACACTTAGCCTTAATTAAATGGAATAACTTGCCCAAGATCACATGGTTAACGTGCTGTAGAGCAGTGATAGTGAATCCAGGAGGTAGTAAGCCTAGGGGTCCGTTATCTCCAATATATTATACTGCCTTAGACATGGCCTAGCTCTATGGTCTTCCCTGCCTGCATACAAAAGTCTACAACAAATCCTAGTATTGAGAGTGGATCTCTTGGGGTGGGAGGCAGGAGGGTAAGTATAGTAGGTGGGAGCTCCAGCACTCCTATAAGTTCAATCAAAGCCATTCTGAAGGTAGCCAAGTCCATCTTTTCTCAAGGAGAAGGGAAGAGTAAGCAAAAAGTAGGGACAAATTTTAATCAGACACCTGAAAAACCACCTGAGTATCTCAGAATGGAAGATGAAACACCCCCACTGAAGCCAGCTCTCTCATTTCACAGATGAGAAAAAAGAGATCCTAAGGGAATCAGTCATCCTTCCACGGCCAGTGAGTGAGACCAATAAACAAAGGAAGGGGCCAATCCCAAATGTTGTGGGAGCCAAACCAGAGTTCTCATTACTCTTCGCTTTATCTCCTAAACTTTTACAGGGTTTAAACCCCAACATGAACATTTTGGAAGCTGAACAGTGTTTCTTCAGTTCATCTCTCTGCTTTAGCTATTTTCAGAACAAGTTTGTCCCACCTGGAGATGTGCATGGTGCTTTGAGAGCCCAGTCAGAGGGCAGACAGCTAGGGCTTTCAGCAAGAGAAATGAGTCCAATACCTTAGACTGGAAGAGAGGTGATCCATGCACATCAGGAGAACAGGGGAATGTGAGAATGTGAGGACATCCAGCTTGGGTCCTTTAAGATACTGGAGAGGATGTTGGGGTTGACACAGTCATGTGTGATAGTGTCTTATTTTATTTGGACATCAAAGAAATGGGTGAATCTGCATAACTGGGGGAGCTGGAGACATTTAGGTAATAGGGAAAAGAATGAAAATAATATCCCAAAAGGAAGTTCTGATCATGCAAACTGCCCAACCCAATGCCTGGCACATAGTAGGTCCTCAAGAAAAGTACAAGGGCTCCCTTACCTTGGCCCTCATTTAAATAAACCTTATATGTCAGGGCAGAATATGGAGAACGCCTCAAACCTGTGTGCCTATTTCTTTTCCTCTAGCTAGGTACACTAGAATGGCATTCACTTTGATATATGTGCAAAGATACATAAAAATAAAATGGAAGTTCCTGCCTTTTTCGGGGGAAGGAGCAATCCAGTCACAAAAATGGCTAACTAAACTTGTTCATACAGAAAAGCTAATTCTTGGGGCGTCTGGGTGGCTCAGTGGGTTAATCCTCTGCCTTCATTCGGGTCGTGATCTCAGGGTCCTGGGAGCCTGCTTCCCCCTCTCTCTGCCTGCCTCTCTGCCTACTTGTGATCTGTCCAAAAAAAAAAAAAAAAATCTTAGAAAAGCTAATTCTCTGGTGTGAGTTTCTATCCCTCTGTTCTGCAAGCATTATTTGTGAAAACATCTGTATTTTCAGGTAGGTTGTTCTACGGACATGCAACATTCCAAGTGGTGGAAATTTCCCAGTGGATACCAAAAGTAGTTGTCTTGTTTTTGTACAATCAGCAAAAAACAAAAACAAAACCCAGCCCTTTCAGTAAGAGCATCAGACAGGGTCAGCAGAGGCCCTCTGGGTTCTCTGGACTGTGTCCTTTTGCCTCCTCTGCTGGAAGAATCATCCCAGGAAGATCAATGGTCCACTGCCTTGGCCATTCATAACAGTGGGAGGAGGAACCCTCAAGGACTAATCTTATTGCTTTTATTATTTTCTCCTTCTCTTCCTTCCCTTGAGAGCTGGTAGATGCTATGGTGGTAAAAGCCATAAAATCTAAGCGTGAAACTAATGTAGATTGATAATGAAGGTCTCTTATCCATAACTGCATTGCTCTCTATACACTAGCAGCTCCTAAACCACAACCAGCAAAAAAATAAGTTTTGTTTGTCTACTCAGAATTTTTTAAAAGTTTACTTAGTTCTCAATATTAAAAAATTAGAAGACTTTTTCATAAAAATTCAGTTTGCCATCACAAAGTCAGAAGTGCTGGCAACACAGGCCCTCCTTCACACATGGAAACACCTGGCTGGGGTCGAGGAGCACTTGTCACCCCCCATGATGAGTCATGTGAGCTCCAGTTTACTCCAGTCCCCAGTGCTCCCTATTGCTTCACACTGACCTGCTTTCATCAGTTACATTACCATCTCACCCTTGTGCTCAATCAAGTTTGTGATTGTGGGGCAAAAGGGAGATAAACAAAACTCTCCATAGGGTTTGATTTTCTCCATCTCTCAAACCATGTGACTCTGCAAAGCTCTGGCAGGTGGTATCCGTCCCAACTGGTAGCCTCAGCTCTGCTCACTGACCTGTCCGTATGCATGCCACGCTGACCAGTCACCACTCTGGGAGCCGCGGGAGCACCAGCATCATCCTGTCCCCAGGCTGAAGGCCACACATACCCTGGAGCACATTAGCCGCCTTCCTGGACTGCTCCCCTAGCTCCTCAAAGTTCCACTTGACCTCTGCTCCCTTGCCATTGACCCACCAGAATGCAGGGATCTGGGGCCAGTGCCCAGCCTAGACAGCAGTGTAGGCAGAAAAGAAATAGAAAACATTTGTTGAGGATTTTTGTTTGCTTGTTGTTTTTTAAAATTTTTTTTTGTAATTATTAGTCACAGGGTTCAAATTCAAAACAATGAAAAGATGCATTGAGAAGACTTAGTCCCATCCTTGTGCCCATCTACCCTGTTCCCCATGTTACCTGCCTCAACATGTGTCCAATATTATTAGTTTCTTGTATATCCATTCAGTATTTCTTTAGGCAAATAAGTATATTCTGTTTTCCGTAACACCTTTTTAATGCAAAAGGTAGCATATGATTCATACTGTTCTGTGTCCTCCCCTTTTTTTGAGCTATAATTCTCATGCCACAAAATTCACTATTCTGAAGTACAAAATTCAGTGGGATGTTTAAAGATATTATAAAGTAGGCTTTGTGTTACCTGATAGTTTTGCCATCTAACTAACATGAGTGTTCTGAGCATGTTGAAGCTAGGCAAAGCTACTCAGTAGGTTAGGTATATTAAATGCATTTTCCAATTATGATATTTTCAACTTACAATGGGTCTTTTTCACTTTATTTTTTAAATTATGTTCAGTTAGCAAACATATCATTAGTTTTTGATGTAGTGTTGTTCAACGATACAAGAAGATCTAACTATTGTAAATATCTATGCACCCAACATGGGAGCAGCCAATTATATAAACCAATAAATAACCAAAATAAAGAAACACATTGATAATAATACATTAATAGTAGGAGACCTCAACACTCTACTCTCAGCAATAGATCATCTAAGCAGAAGATCAACCAAGAAACAAGAGTTTTGAATGACACATTGGACCAGATGGACTTCATAGATATGTAGAGAACATTCCATCTTAAAACAACAGAATATTCATTCTCGAGTGCACGGAATTTTTTCCAGAATAGACCACATACTAGATCACAAACCAGGTCTCAACTGATACCAAAAGACTGAGATTATTCCCTGCATGTTATCAGACTACAATGCTTTGACAGTGGAACTCAATCACAAGAAAAAAAAAATTGGAAGGAATTCAAACACTTGGAAGTTAAAGAACATCCTGCTAAAGAAGTCAACCAGGAAATTAAAGAGGAACTTAAACAATTCATGGAAACTAATGAGAAGGAAAACACATGGGTCCAAAACTAATGAGAAGGAAAACACATGGACTACAAAGGCGGTCCTAAGGGGGAAATACACAGCCATCCAAGCCTCTCTCAAAAAAGTAGAAAAATGCCAAATTCTCAAGCTAACCTTACGTCTAAAGGAGCTGGACAAAGAACAGCAGATAAAGCTTAAACCAAGCAGGAGAGAGAAACAGTGAAGATTAGAGCAGAAATCAATGAAATAGAAACCAAGAAAAACAGTAGAACAAATCAACAAAACTAGAAGCTGGTTCTTTGAAAGATTTAGTAAGATTGATAAACCTCTAGCCAGACTTATCCAAAAGAAAAGGGAAAGGATCCAAATCAATAAAATCATGAATGAAAGGGGAAAGATCAAATTTAACACCAAGGAAATAAAAAATTATCAGCATCTATATGTCAACAAATTAAGTAAAGCAAAGAAATGGATGCCTTCCTGGAAACTTATAAACTACCAAGATGGAAACAGCAAGAAATAAACAATCTGAATAAACCAATAACCAGTAACAAAATTGAAGCAGTAATCAAAAATCTCCCTAAAACCAAGACTCCAGGGCCAGATGGCTTCCCAGGGGAATTCTACCAAATATTTAAAGAAGAAATCACACCTATTCTACTGAAGCTGTTTCAAAAAACAAACAAACAAACAAACAAAACAGAACTCATTCTATGAGGCCAGCATTACCCTGATCCCAAAACCAGGCAAAGACCTCATCAAAAAGGAGAATTACAGACCAATATCCCAGATGAACATGGATGCCAAATACCCAACAAGATTCTGGCCAACAGAATCCAACAGTACATTAAAAGGATTATCCATCACGACCAGGTGGGATTTATCCCTGGGATGCAAGGGTTGTTCAATATTGTAAATCAATCAGTGTGATAGATCACATTAATAAAAGAAAAGACAAGAACCATATGATCCTCTCAAATGATGCAGAAAAAGCATGTGAAAAAATACAGCATCCTTTCCTGATTAAAACTCTTCAGTGTAGGGATAGAAGGAACATACCTTAGTATCATAAAAGCCATCTATGAAAACCCCACAGCAAATATCATTCGTAATGGGGAAAAGATGAGAGCTTTTCCCTTAAGGTGAATTCAATGGTTTTTAATATATTCACAAAGTGGTATAATCATTGCTATAACCTAATTCCAAAACATTCTCATTATCCGAAAAAGAAATACCATACAGATTAGCAGGAGCTCCCTATTCCACCACCACCCCACCCCCCGCAGCCCTTGGCAACCACTAATCTACTTTTTGTCTCTATGGATTTGCCTATTCTGGATATTTCATATGAACAGAATCATATAATATGTGCCAGCACCACTAGTTGGAAAGATGCTTCTTTCCTCCCTGAATTTACTGGCACTTTTGTTGAAAATCAAACGACCATAGATTTATTTCTGGACTCTCAATTCTATCCCATTCATCTATACTTGTCTTTTTACCAGTGCCACACTTTTTTTTTTTTCTCACACAGTCTTTATTACTGTCACTTAGTAGATTTTGAAATAGGGAAGTGTGAGTCCTATTGTGTTTATCACAACTGTTGTGGTTATTATGTGCCCCTTGCCTTTCCACATGAAGCTTTGGACAAGATCATCTATTTCTGCAAAGAAGTCTACTGAGATTTTAATAAAGATTACTTTGAGTATCTAGACAATTTGGGATATGTTTTGGGTTTTTTTTTTTGCAGCTTTATAATTTCTGCTTCAATGGAATCAAGTCTAAAAAACATACAATTCAACTCTGTCAAAGGCAGACTTCAGTAAGCTGCTAAATGCATACATAATGGAGAGGCTAAATAATTTCTGGTGGTTCCTGTTTCCCGAAAGTTGAACTTCTTCAGATATGTTTTAGACTCTTCCCAAAACTATCATCAAGGGGTATGTTATTAGTATTACCTCATTTGTATAATGAGGTACTATCTCAGGGCATTCTGAGACTCACCCAAATCTTTAACGAGTGCTTCTTTAATAAACATTCCTGAGCTATTCCAGCCTTTGGTTAGTTTCCAGAGTTCTAAGAGGTTCATTCTGGCAATTTTTCCAAGATTTTTTATTGTTGTTGTTTTTACAGAGGACAAAATTTTAGATTGTCCTTATTCCATCATTTTTGCTGATATAACCCTATTTGTATATATCTTTAGAAGAAATCCTGCAAGGATGATCCCAGTGTGGATAAAGAGCTCAGATTTTGTAGACAGGAACAGGGCATCCTAGTTCCATCTCCTACATATGCTTCTCATTTTATTCTCACAACAATTCCAGGAGGCAGATGGTATGACTTCCATTTTAGAGGTGAGAAAACTGAGATCCAAAGGGCTTAGGGCATGTATCCAAAGACCATATCTATCTAACTGCAAAGCCACCTTCATACTTTACTATATCCACTAACAGTATACTTTCACTGAATCTGCTAACAGTATTATTTTCCTCACTGTTTTTCTTTACACAAGCTCTTCTTAAAATTAATATAAGTAAATTGCATGGAGATATTATAGTCTCTTACTATAAAAAGTTAGCATCCTTAACATTCAAAAAAAGTGACTATAAAATAGAGAGACATAACAGACACCTAAGGAAGAGGAAAAAAAAAAGAAGGAAGTATATGCTCAGAGACACACAAAGAAATCAAGATAATCTTAATTCAATTCTACCTATCTGCTGTGATCTGTGAAAAGCTCTGAGCCTCAGTCACGCTCTTTCCTTATTTAAAAGGGAAATACAGGGATGTCTAGATGGCTTAGTCAGTTAGGCGTCCGACTCTTGATTTTGGCTCAGGTCATGATCTCAGGGTCGTGAGACTGAACACCATGTGGACTCTGCACTGGGTGTGGATCCTACTTCAGATTCTCTCTCTCCTTCTGGCCCTCACCTCTGTGCTCTCTCAGTACACAACAGTGAGAGAAATATTAATGACAGAGTAGAATCAAAACAAAATTTTCTCTTTCACTTGATCAGAATGATGGGAACGGAATCAAAGAGGGCATAACTGTCTCAACTATGTGATGTGTGTTCAGGAATATGAGACACCCTGGGCTAAGTACCTAAGGCTCATGAAACTTGGTCATAATTCTTTTTTCCCTGCTAAGGATTAAATGCTAACAGTTTAAGTTTTAGGACTTGCAAAATTCCCAGGTCAAAATGTCCACCTGTGTTGTAGCCTTGAGTCACACTGGGGTAACTGAGGGCAGCCTCTGAGGCCCAAGAGGGACACTAGGACACAGTGGGCTTCACCTTTTCCAGATGACTCCACATGTCCAGCACATCATGGGCAAAGTTGAAGTACTCAGGCACTGGCTGCCTCCCCAGGCTGATGGCCTCCCAGGTGGCCACAATCTTCTGAGGGTCAGGTAGAGGTGGCTGCTGCCCATGAGGCCCACAGAATCCCTGGGCATTTCTCAGCACCTGGAGGACCCATCCTCTTAGCCATAGCATCCTGTTATTGCCTGCAGCCTGTTTCAAAAGAGAAGAGAGATAACGCGACCTTGAATTCTGGGATCTGTGGGAAGACTGAGCTAGAGGAGAAATCAGCAGTCAGCCCCAATGGTGGCTACAGTACACACTGACTTGTAAACACAGTCTTGGGCTTTAGTCTTAATTCCACAGTGTGATTTAGGTCATTTCTTCTCTTTGAGCCTGAGATCCATCCCTTCCACCTCTCACGGCCTGTGGATCTCTGTGGGTCTGAGGTCAGTTAACTCAGAGCCCACTTCTCAAGGCTTCCCAAGCCCACTTTCCCAAGGTAAATCCTGAACTGGCCTGACAAAGCCAACAATGTTCTAGGGCTTTATGGAAATATAATGTGAGCCACACATGTTATGTACAATTTTCCAGAAGCTTCATTCAAAAAAAAAAAAAAAAAAAAAAAGGAAAGGAACAGGTAAAATGAATTAAAATAGTATTTTATAGCCAGTATGAAAGATTAAAAAAAAAAATGGAGTCATATATGTTAAGGGATGAGCCTGGAGGCCATGAAGGAAGTGGGCCTTACTCATGTCCTCACTGGTAGAACCGTGAACTTTTGAACTGCACCAAACCACATATACTCCAAGGACTCAGCCTGAACACCGGCAACTTGCTACACAGCAGGAGACTGTTTAGTGATAGCCTTAGCAATTAATTATACTCAGTCAAGATTCGTTTTCTGCCACCAACATCAATCAAAATTCTTTGTAAGCAATATATACAAATATTCCCTTTTGTCTTTAAAAAACCCTTGCCGTTTGGGGCACCTGTGTGGCTCAATCGGTTAATCATCTGACTCTTGATTTCAGTTCAGGTCATATTTCAGAGTCATGATCTCAGGGTCATGAGATCAAGCCCCACCTTAGCCCCACAGTGGCTCCATGCTGGGTGTAAAGGCTGTCTATAAGATTCTCTTTCTCCTTCTGCCCACCTCCCCTCTCTCTTAAGAAAAGAAAAGAAAAAAAAACAAACAACAACAACAACAAAACCAGAACAAAACCCTTGCCTTTTGTTCCCTGGAGTATGGGGAGATGGGGGGTAGGGGGTGGTGGCACATTTGGGTTGCTGCCCAAATCTGTGCTCTCTGAATTGCAATTCTGAGACCTCCAAATAAACATTTTCTTTTTATTTTAGCTTTGCCTCTTTTCTTGCTCAACACCGGCTATATCCTATAATTTCAACATGTAACCAGTGTAAAAAGAAATTACTAAAGAGATATTTTACATTTTTTTTTTTTTTTTTTTGGTACTAAGTCCTCATAATCCAACATTTTACACTTACAAGCACACCTCAGTTTGGACTAGCCACATTCCAAGGGCTCAGCAGCCGCAGATGGCTACTGGCTACCATATGAGACAGGGCAGTCTCAGTGTCTTGCTATTCAAAGTCTGATCTACAGAACAGCAGCATCAGCATCATCTCAGAGCCTGGGACACCTGCAGAACCTCAGACCCCACCCTAGACAGGTGGAGTTAGACTCTGCACTTCAACAGGAGCCCAAGAGAGTTGTGTGCACTTTGTTTAAAGAGCACTGAGAAGCAGATGCAGGTTCTTTCCACCAAATTCTTCTCGGTCATAATAATAACAGAATATGGTCCTGTAACTGCCAGAGATTAAAAGTTTGAGCTTCTCCCACATTCTTTTATTAAATCCTAGCCCCCCAGTGTGATCGTTACAGGAGGTGGAGGCCTCTGGGAGGTGATTAGGTTCTGAGACCTCAGAGAGCGCGCTGGCTCCTTCTGAATGGGGAGGACAAAGCAAAAAGACAGGAGTCTATGAACCAGAATCGGGCTCTCAGCAGACACGAATCTGCCTGCCGCAACTCGATCTTGGACTTCCTGGTCCCTAGAACTATGAGAAATAAATGTTATTTAAACAACTGCCCAAACAGAGTAAGACGTAACCAATGTTAGGGCCAATTTAATGTTAAAACCTGTTTAACTCTTAGGGCCTGCTAAGCCAGAGCAACTCCATATTGCCTAGGTAGTCATATTGTTGTTTACATCCACGGACTTCATTCCGGGAATAAATGCCCCTGTAGTTCCTGGTATGGTTCCGGGCATCGATTCCGGGAGTAAATGCCTTAACAATAGAAGCCACGTAACCTTGGGTCTGTGGTTATGCCCTATAAAACCAACCTGTGAGATCGGGAGGGGGTCGCTCTCTTCAGAGGCGGCCCTGGCCGGTCGGTCTGACTTCTAATGCTTGGCATAGAATAAGGCTTTGCATAACTTTCACTTTGTCTCATTCTCGTTCCGTTGATAAAGGACCCCAACACCAACAATGAAAACGTGTGGCAGTAACAAGAAAAACAATAACTGCCATTTACAGAAGGCTCACTGTGTGCCAGGCATTTGGAAGGTACTTTATAGATGTTATTTCCTTAAATCTTCACAACAATTCTATGATATAAATGCTATTTTCTCTGTTCTACAGATAAAGTCGGGGTTTTTTCCTATGCAAATACAAACATAGGGGTTTTAATTATTTTTTTTTGTTATGTGATGTTAGTCACCATACAGTATGTTATTAGTTTTTAATGTAGTGTTCCAAAATTCATTGTTTACATATAACACCCAGTGCTCCATGCAATATGTGCCTTCCTTAAAATCCATCACCCGGCTAACCCATCTCCTCACCCCCCTCCCCTCTAAAACCCTCTGTTTCTCGGAGTCCACAGTCTCTCACAGTTTGTTTCCCCCTCCTATACTTTCAACACCATCCTGACCAAAATACCATCAGCATTTTTCAAAGTGCTGGAACAAATAATCCCAAAACACGTATGGAACCAGAAAGGCAGGTTTCAAGAGGACAAGTGACCACAGGTCTCACCTCCCAGAAATGCCCAGGTCCGGCCTTCTGTTTCGCTGTGAGCCCTGAGTCCTCAGACTCCCCGTCCCTGACCCCTTTCCATCCTCCCCTCCCTTCAACTCTCCCCCAAGCCTTTTCCTACGCCTCCCTCCCATGGATTCCTCTGCCCCCTGACAGCTGATCATTAGAATCAGCCTCCCTGCTAACCCAAGGCCATTTCAGGCATGCCCCTTCTTGCTTTAAGCAGCAAAGGCCTCAGAGGCAGCTGACACCTGTCCTTAAAAAGATTTCTCTCTACATTACCTTGCTTTTGAACCCAAGAAATGCAAAAGGCCTTCAATGCTGTTTCAGCAGAATGCGGGCCTTAAACATTCAGGTTCCTCCAGGACACTGGAGAAGGCAATTTGTTAACTTGGTCTCCCACTGGGAACTTTGGCCCCAAATGCAGCCAAGATAGAGCAGAACCCAAAGCCAGCAGAGGACACGGCGGCTTCAACTGGCCAGCACTCTTGGAGCCAATGAGAGTGGCCCTGCTAAGCTATTCTCCCAGCTTCCAGTGGCTCTGTATCTTCCCTGAAAATTCAGCTCACCACCACCTCAGTGGAAAAGAGAACAGGAACTTCCTTACGTTCTACCAGAAAGGATATAATAGTAGCAATAATATAAGCTAAGTGTGTTCTTTTCTCCTCTAAACCCTCCAATGCATAGGGACAGAAAGTAGATTCATAGTTGCCTGAAGCTGGGTATGTGAACAGGAATGACTGCAAATAGACACAAGGGGTCTCTTCGAGGTGACAGAAATGTTTTAAATTTGGACAGTGAAAAAAAAAAATTAAAAAAAAATAAATTTGGACAGTGATCATCATGGCTGCATAAATCTGTAAGTGTATTATTACTACTACTACTACTACTGATAATTGTAGTAATAATGGCATACTTGAATGAGTTATGGTATGTAAAATTAAACCTAAATAAAGCTTTTTGTTTTGTTTTGTTTGTAAGCCTCCTAAGGCTACCCTATCTGGTTCACAGTCCAAGCCAGTGTTCCAAGAGCAGTCTGCAAGGCCCCACGTGATTTCCTGGCTCTCCACTCCTACCCACTTGCTAAGCTCTGCTCCCACCACATTGCACTGGTCTGCCTGACTTTTGCTCTCCCCGCTGCTGGTAACCTGAATCTCTGGGAACAACAGCAAAAAAGATCCTATCTTGCAGTGTTTGCCAATATCTGCGGTTAAATATTGCCATGGTGGCACAGACAATTTCAAGCAACCAAAGATTTAACAAGAATTATTAATGGTCCCTGGTATGCCCCCGTGAGCTGGCTCCAGCCAGTGCTGCTTCGAGCCTTTGCTGCCAGGATATTCCTTCCACACGGTTCACCGCCTCACCATTCACACACAAGGCCGTGCTCAGTGTGCCTTGAGCCACAGCCCAACCCCCAACTAGAACCTTCTCCTATTTGACACTTCCCACTCTCCCTTCTCTCCTTGATTTTCCTCCTTGGCATTTATGACTTTCTAACATTCAATGTATTTTTAAAAAATTTTTTTTTATTTTCTTCCAGTTTTACTGTGGTATGACTGACAGATAAAATTCCACATGTTTAAGGTATACAACATGTACATTAGTTAAGCTTAATTAATACAACCATCACCTCTCATATTTGTTGTTCAATATTTTGTTTACTCACTGTGTCATCTGTCCCCTGTCACACACATACACTAGAATATAAACTCCACAACGACAGAGATTTTAGATTTTCGGCATAGCTGTATCCTCACGACAGTGCCCTGCCACGTTGTGAGAGTTCAGTCAATATTTATTGAGCCAGTGAAGAGTAAAGAAGAACTAACAGTTAGTGAACATTTTTTATCTGCCAGACATTGCTGTGTGTACAGAAAGTAGATTCAGCATTCTAGACACAAAATTTATTTTTTTGCTTTTTCCCAGAATCACATCCAAGGTAGTGTAAGCTCTTAGTCTCCAGGATCTGTGGGAGCTTCAGGCTCACTTACTGTTCAGAGCACCTTCCTTAGCTATCCCTGAAGTGGCTCAAAGTCCCTCCAATGGAAGAGAGGATGCTTATGCATCAGCTGCCTCTAGTTAGCATCACACTGGGTGTTGGTCCTGCACTGTGTTTTGTTCCCCTTGTAGCTCTGGCTCATTTCCTGGCCAGGTCCAGGTGGCCCATTTCTATGGAGGCAGCTCTTCTCCCTCCCCAACAAGTGTGGCCACAAAAAATCATCTCTTTGGCCTTCAAATTCCATTTCCCCTCAATGCCCAGACTCCTGCAGGGTCCCAGGCAAATGTTCTCATCTGCAAATCTGCAGCCAGAACTAAAGATACAATCTCTACTCTCAGGGAGGTGGATGGACAGATGACCTGCTCTTCAGGCAGCCTGATCTCAATATCACTGTTGTCCATCAGTATTTGGTAAGAATCAGGCAGCACAGAACTGGGGGCTACAAATTGACAAAAATGATGATGCTAATAATGATAACTGTCTTTTCTTTTGTCATTCAACAAACATTTTGGAGCACCTGTTACCTGCTAGGCAAAGTAAATTATATGGAACTTAGAAGGTGATTAGTCCTGTGAAGAAAAACAAAGCCTAGAAAGAGACAGAAAGTACCCAAGAGTGAGCTGGACAAGTTAATGGTTTTAAACAAAGGAATAAGAAAGACCCAGGCTGAGAAAGTGGTATTTGAGCAAAATGATATTTGTAGATTAAGAGAGTGAACCTGAATACATCCGGGTTTAGAGCTGGCAGCAGAAGAAACCACAATTATCCCTAAGATGAAAATGTGACAGTCATACTGGAGGAATGACAAGAAGGCCAGTGTGGTTGCAACAGGGAGTGGGACAGAGACTAGGAGGTGGGACAAGGGCCAGCTTTCTGCTCTCTGGGTACCCTGTGGCTCACTTGGCTCATGTCAGCTGGGCTAATCCTTTCAACAGCCCTGTGAGCTGTACCATTTTACATGTGAAAAAGCGACTCAGGAAGGGTGAGTGACATGGCCAAGACCACACAGCTCATTAGGGACAGAGCTGGGACTCAAATTCTAATGTTTAGGCACTGAGTTCAGAGCCCACCCTACCATGCCCCTCCCAGCATCCCAGGCTGTGATTTGTTTCTGGCGCTCCTGTGACCTCCAGCCCCACCACTGTACCTTTGGCACAGGCAGGTCAGGGCCTTCTTACCCAACAATGGCCATTCTTCTCCAGAGCCACCCTGGAGAATCCCAGAACTTGGAACTCTGTGGTTCAGTCTGCTGCAGTCCCTGTGTGCCCAGTAAGGAGGGACTTCATTTCTGCCTCTGGATTTCTTCACAACACTCAGCAGCCTGCGGGTCCTTCTGTGTTGCAAAGGGAAGCTAGGAGCCTGCTCTTCAGGCCACAACCTGACTTTCCTCCTCAAGTCCCCAGCAGGCCCGAGTGTAACCAGGCTTCCTACAGGTATGGGCTTGACTGAACATGGCAATTCTGACCACAGGGCCTTCCTGGGCTGCCTTGCTTCTGCTAAGGTGGTTACAAATTCAGTGTGGTTTACTGTGTAGATGGCTACATGTTAGTATTACCTAAGAGGCTTTAAAAAAGAAAGATGAAACCATAGATATCAATGAAATTAGAACCTAGTATGTTTGGGTTTGAGCATCAGTATTTTTTTTAGTTTCCCCAAGAGATCCTAATGTGCAGTCATGGTTGAGAATCACTGAAATTGACCCTAGGGTTTGTGTGAGAATTAAATTAGGTCATTTGTTCATTCATTAATTCAAAAACATTCACTGAGCTCCAGATCTGGACAGGCACTGTTCTAGGAGGTGGGGAAACAGCTGTGAACAAAGGCACTTACATCAAGAAGTTTAGAAACACAAACAATAACTTCTCAGAAAGAATAAAACCAGATTTGGAACAAAGAGGGGTAATGTGGCCAAGAGCGGTAGAGGCAGAACAGAGGTGGCAGTAGGGAGACAGAGCCACATGGGAGGACCCTTTCTTGGAGGGACTGGTATTTGTGCTGGGACCTGAATGACCAAAAAGGGCTGCAGATCAGGGGAAGGGTGTTCCAGGCAGAAGCAAAGGTCCCAGGCAGAATGTGCCTAAGAAAGGGAAGGAACCAGCATGGCTGACACGCTGTGAGTGGGAGGGAAAGGAGCGCTGAGGTCAGAGGGTGAGGATGACAGGGTGCAGGCACGCCAGCGGACTGCATGTGAGGGCAGGCCCCTGGATGCTTCCATCAGAGAGCGGTGTGATCTCAGCAATGTTTTAGAAGGAAATCTCTAAATTCTGTGTGAGGAATGGATTGGGGGAAGGCAAAAAGCATAAGCAGAGAAGAGGCCACTGCTCTAATCAGACCAGAGACAATGGTGGCTGGGACAGGGGGTTGTTGGTGGTGGAGACAATGGACATTCAGTGCTCAGAGCACTGGCAGCTGGTAGCAAAGCCTCTCCGTATTAGCTACTGTTATTACTTATTCTTAATCATAAACGTTTCCTATCATGGCACTCCTCTGCATGTGGGGGGTTGGTTAGAGATGCCAGAACTAGGCTTGGAATGTGTGTGGCTGGGGCTGAGAGCTTCCTAGAGGGACACAGAGGAGCCACCAGTGTTGTCAGGCCAGAGGGGTGGGTGCAGGGAGAGGCTGGGTTCCTGGGCAGGGGCAGGAGTCCAGGTGGGGCTGAGGGCACAGTGACAGAGGTTGGAACCAGAATGGGGTCCAGAGTTTGAGGGGGATCCCCGTGATGAGCTGATCTGTGGCCAGAGATGGTCTCGGGAGAGAGAGCAAGGGGCCGTGTGTGCAAAGGAGGGGGGGGGGAAGCTGGGAGAAAGAGAAAGAACCTGCCCCCTCCCGCCCTTTTCCCGGAAATACATATAGTTCATTTCTTTGCTCCCTTCAGTGTGTTGAACAAAATAAATTTTAAAGACCTTATTGGCTTTGTTCAATGACTTATGAATCAGGCAGCATCCCATCTAGCAGACAGAAAGGAGCTCCGAGGAGCTGTACAAAACTAAAGACTTCTATAGGCTGAAGGGAGCAGGAACAAGGAGGTTACACCAGACAAAAAGTCTCCTTGGTAATTGAAAGGGTCCGCAGACAAAAGGACGAGACTGATACAAGGCGAAAGTTAAGCAGGGCTTTATTTCACGCCAGGCATCGAGAATCAAACTGACCGGCCAGGACCGTCTCTTGCAAAGAGGCGACCCCTCCCAGCCTCACAGACTAACTTTTATAGAGTAAAGGCCATGTCGTTGAGCCTGGCCACACACAGGTGGCCAACTGAATTACAATTCACCCTATAGTAGTTATTCGAACTAGCCTATCACTCTGGTCAGAAATGGCGCCCAAAAGGCAGGGCCCACCTTTTTGGGTGGTTAGGGAGGTGCTTTCCTAATTGGATGTCTCCACCTGGCCAAACACGTCCTTGGCGGGTAGGGGGGTAATACGTGCGCTTTCCCTTGATTGGACGTTTCCGCCTGGCCGGACACGCCCTTGTATCTGGGCTCCATCATCGGGGGCTATTTCACCAGTTCTGTTTCTAAGCGCTTTCCTCTTGGGGGAAGGGGCAGGTTCAATCTAAGTTTACTGCATAAACAACAAAATGGCTCGCTCTGGCTAAGTAGGCCCTTACAGTAATTATAAGGTCACTTTCCTTTATGGGGTGGCAGATGATCTAGCTAGTGCCGATCAGGTGACTCCTGACTGAGTGGTTTAATATTCCATTTCTGGAGAGCCAAAGACTGTAATTAAGTTAAGTCTCAGGTGACATGGAACTCACCACAAGCAACTCCATTTGGGGCCTGTCATCTTGTTTTTAACAAGTCAAACAGCAAATTCTGAGTGATGCTGCTTATGGTCGCCCTATTAAAAATGTCAACGTGGCCCCTTTCACCTTCTCACTTTCAAATCTTTCCTGATGGACTTTTTCTCCTTAGCACTACTCATCAGCATCTGACATATCTAATATATTCTATTTATTTATCTCATTCGCTATGTTCCCCTCTTGTAGAGTGTAAGCTCCATGAACACAAGGGGTGTTGTCTATTTTGTTTACTTTTCTATCTCCAGTACCTGGCATGGTACTTAGCATGTATTTATTAAGACCTCAAGATATATTTGACCTTGTTATGAATGAATGAATGAATGAATGAATGAACGAACGAATGAGTGAATGAATAGGAGTTGTCAACCACGGTCCACATGGAGGGATTTCCCCACCAGCTGGGGGCTTGGTCTCCTTGTAAGGCTCTATCACTGGAGGCCTTCTAGGCTTGTACTCAAATCTGCCCAGGTTAGCAGGAAACCTGCTACCTCCTTGGGGCCTCCCACTGCCCCATCTCCATGAACTGATCAGGAACCACTGAGAATACTCTTTTTGTTTGTTTCTTTGTTTAAAGATTTTTATTTATTTGTCAGAGAGATTGAGAGAGAGAGCGAGCACAGGCGGGGGCAGCAGCAGGCAGAGGGAGAAGCAGGCTTCCTGTTGAGCAGGGAGCCCACTATGGGACTCGATCCCAGGACCCTGGGATCATGACCTGAGCCAAAGGCAGATGCTTAACCAACTGAGCCACCCAGGCATCCCTGTTTGTTTTTTTATAAGTATTCTTCAGTTTTTTTATTTATATATTATTTTTATTTAAGTATAATTAACATACAGTATTGTATTAGTTTCTGGTGTACAATATGATTTAAAATTTCTACACATTACTCAGTGCTCATCAGGATAAGGATACTCTTAAATCCCCATCACCTGTTTCACTCATCCCCCCACCAACTTCCCTTCTGGGAACCATCTGTTTATTCTCTGTATTTAAGAGTCTGTTTTTGTTTATCTTTTCTTTGTTTATTCATTTGTTTTGCATGTATGAGTGAAATCCTTAAATTGCATGTATGAGTGAAATCCTGTGGTATTTGTCTTTGTCTTTGACTTATTTCACTTAGCATGATACCCTCCAGCTCCATCCATTTTGTCGAAATGGCAAGATTTCATTCTTTTTTGTGGCTAATATTCCATTGTGTGTGTGTGTATACCACATCATCGTTATCCATTCATCTATGGATGGACACTTGTGTGGATTTCAGATCTTGGATTGTAAATAATGCTGCAGTAAACACAGGGGTGCATTATCTTTTCAAATTATAGTTTTTGTTTTCTTTGGGTAAATACCCAATAGTGGAATTATTGGATCATACAGTGATTCCAGTTTTAACTCCTTGAGAAAACTCCATATTGTTTTCCACAGTGGCTGCACCAGTGCACATTCCCACCAACAGTGCACAAGGGTTCTTTTTGCTCCACATCCTCACCAACATCTGTTGTTTCTTGTCTTTTTGATTCTAACCATTCTGACAGGAGAGAGGTGATATCTCCTTGTGGTTTTGATTTGTATTTCCCTAACGATGAGCAGTTTTGAACCCCTTTTCATATGTCTATTGGCCATCTGTATGCGGGAATACTCTTGTCAAAAGCCTATGAGAGGAGAATGGGATGGGGAGCCAACAGTAGCCGTGACTGGCCTGGCTGACCCTTAGATGACTTACTGTCTACTCTAGCTGGATGACTCACCTGGGTTGATTTATTTGACTGTGTGGTTCCCAACCTACAGACTACAAGACAGAACTACCTGGGGCTGTCAAGGACAACACATGGATCTCATATGGATCCCAATTCAAATAAACTTTAAATTATGAGATAACTAGGGTAATTCTCACATTATCTGGATATTTGATAAGAAACTATCATTCAGGGTGACTGGGTGGCTCAGTGGGTTAAAGCCTCTGCTTTCGGCTCAGGTCATGATCCCAGGGTCCTGGGATTGAGCCCCACATCGGGCTCTCTGCTCAGCGGGGAGCCGCTTCCCCTCCCCGCCCCCGTCTCTCTCTGCCTGCCCCTCTGCCTACTCATGATCTCTGTCTACCAAATAAATAAGCAAAATCTTAAAAAAAAAAAAAAAAAAAAGCTATCATTCATCCTGTTAAGTAAGACAATGGTATGGCGGTTATCTTTTAAAAAACAAACTCTACTTTTAGAGATTCATAGTGAATTATTTATGGATGAACTAATGTAACACATGGACTGGCTTTCAAATAGTCCAGGACAGGGAGTGATGCAACTAAGACAGACTGGAGGTGACAGTAACCCAAGTTGAGTGACAGGTATGTTGGGGCGCATTAACCGTCTTTATTTTTGCATACAATATTTTTTCCAAAAGAAAGTTTTAAAAAAACCATTTGGGGAGCTTTTAAAACATATAGATAACTGGGCTGCACCCTGAGTGATTCTGAATTAACTGGTCTGCTTGAGGCCTGGCATCAGTACTGTTTTTTAAGCTTTTTTAAGCTCCCAGTGAGATAATGTGTATCCCGGGACAAGAAGAGCTAGTGGAGCACAAGTTCTTGATCATATCCTTGCAACTACCCTGAGAGGCAGGCATTATTCACCCAGTCTACAGATGGAGACGCTAAGCTCTGATAGTAAACTCACAAATTTGAAGGAGTCCAAGATCTGAGGGGTGAGTGCAAGGTGAGGGCACGTGGGCAGTGTGGTATGGTGACTTAGACCCAAGGTTTGCAAACTTTTTCAGGAAAGTGCCAGATAATAAATATTTTTGGCATTGCTGGCCTGCATATCATCTCTGTTGCAACTATTTAACTTGGCCGTTGTAATAAAAGCAGCCAAACAATAGCAAAAGAATGGGCATGGCTGTGATCCAGTAATACCGTATTTACAAGAACAGGCCATAGGCCAGTTTGCTGAATTCTGGTTTAGACCACAGACTTTGGGCTTAGATGTACCTGAGCCCATATGTTCCTTCCATCTGCCTGCTGGGTGGTCTTGTAAGAATCTCCACCTTCATGAAGGGGGCATCATAATTTTACTTACTGATACAGGAAATGGGGTTTGGAGCCAAGAGCCAAGAAGGAATTCTTATGACGTCTTTGGTGCAAAAAGGTGGTTTTATTATAGCATGGGGACAGAACCCATCGGCAGAAAGGAGCTGCCCTGGGGTCATGAGGAATGATCAATTATATATTTTCAAGCTGGGAGAAGGTTAGGGATAGCTTAAGTGTCAAACGAATTTTGGAAGCAAGGTTTCCAGGACCTTGAGGACGCTAGCTACCGTTAGGAAAAGATCACTTATTACTATCTAGTAAAACCTTAGTCATGAGACCCTTCAGATGTTCACCGGTGAGTCATATGCTTGGAGGAGGATTTTCAACACATATCTTGGGGGGCAGAGATAAAAGACGCTTCCAAAGGAATTTCTGTATATTAAATTAGACTCGACAGCACCCTGGGATTGGGCTAAGATTGCCTTTTGTCCTTTGCAAAATATTAACACCAAGGCAGCTGAGTTCCTAGAGGAATGTCACTGTTTCAAGACCTTGTTAATGAATGGACTATAAGTAGTAAAGAAATTTAACTTTTCTTTTGCCTTTGCTTCCCACATCACCTATTTCATAGACATGCTGTGATGATTAACAAGAAGGTATGTGTAAAGCTCAAATACTAGCTTAATACATGGTGATATGTACCTAGCATTATGGGCTGGCATGTTACTAGGTCTGCAATGGTCAGCAGAGAGTTGAAGCCGGGGTTTCAGTGCAGAGGAGAAACAGGGTAGGGCCCCTGTGATACTTCAATTTTTAAGTGTTAGAAAACAAAATTCAACCCAGTAAATTTAAAAATCTAATTGGGTTTATTAACCAATTCATGAATTGGGTAGCATCCTATCCAGCCAGTAGAGAGATGCCCCTAGGGGTTGTACAAAATGAAAGATGGTTATAGGCAGGAGTGGGTGGGAAGATGTTATTAGCAAAAGAAAGGATTTTCTCAGGTAAGAACATCTTGTTTTGTGGGAGAAGGGAAAGACAGAGATTTTGTTTGTCTTTTGGGTTTTTTTCATCATGCAGATTATCTTACCACTGCTAAACAAGAAATTTCAGGTTGACTTTTGGAAGGTTATATTCCTGGGATAAGCTGAAACTATAACTGAGTCTTGTTTGCCACTGGCAAGGGGAGGGGCTCAGATTATTCAATTTGGGACTTTTTTCTTTTTTTGTTTTAATGTAAGGAATATATATTTGGGCATTCAGATGACCAAATACATTTCTCATCTAGATTTGGTCTTCATCCATAATTCCTGGCTTACAGCTCTCAAAACAATTGGAATTTCCTGAGCAATAAAATAAGAGCAATTGAGCATCTTTTGTTACAGCATTTGATCTCTTGTCCTCAGTGCCTGAAAAAAACGCTTCATTCAGAGCATAAATCATGGGAGACTCAAAACCTCTTTCTTTCAAAACAAAAACAAAAAAAAACCCACAATCCATTTCTGTAACTCGAGCCCTGGCTTGCAAGTAAGTGCCTGATTCCTGCTATGAGTTTCAAAAGCCGGTTTTACAAACCCAAATCAAAAATCTGATTCTGTTCTCTGCTGCAAGCTCAGCCCTGCAATGATGGAAGGTAAAGGGTATCAGGGTGGGGAGCCTCTGTTAACATCTCAAAATATTGTTCACAGCATCCATTTTTTTAAAAAGAGATTTTATTTATTTATTTTAGAGGGCACACACATGTGGGAGGGGAGATGGAGAGGGTTTGAAAAGAGAGGGACAAGCAGACTCTGTGCTGAGCTTAGGGCCCCATGCGGAACTTAGTCTCATGACCCATGACCCATGACCTGAGCTAAAACCAAGAGTCAGATACTTAACCTACGGTGCCACCAAGGGGCCACAGAGAGGCAGGATATCACTGTGGTTAGGGCATGGATCTGTAGCTAGACTGCCTGCCCCCAAATGTGGGGTGACGATGGGGTGGAAGCTGGTGGCACAGGGGTTGAAAGGACTCAGCTAAGGCAGAACAAAGCAGACAGAAATTTACTGAATACACCACTGCAAGGGAGCAGTGGGCAGGACAGCAGAGAAGAGGCTGTCTGCAAGGAAGCAGTGGGTGGGGGCTGTTTTTAAAGAGGAAATATGAGAGGCTCCTGGGTGGCTCAGTGGGTTAAAGCTTCTGCCTTCGGCTCAGGTCATGATCCCAGGGTCCTGGGATCGAGCCCTACATCTGGGCTCTCTGCTCAGCAGGGAGCCTGCTTCCCCTCCTCTCTCTCTGCCTACTTGTGATCTCTGTCAAATAAATAAATAAAATCTTTAAAATAAATAAATAAAAAATAAAGAGGAAATATGAGGAGTTATGGCGACGTGGAATTCCCTCTTGTTTGGTAACTGTGTCTGGTTGTAAGGAGCCCATTGATTAGTTAGGGCCTATGGATATTTTGAGGTGGGTCGTTTAATGGGCCTGTCTGTATTCAGCCAGGGGGTCGCTATGGGCTCTGTCTATATTCCATTGCTCAAGGCTGTCTGCCTAAAAGTGGCCTCAAGGGGCACCTGCACCCCAATGTTTATAGTAGCAATGTCCACAATAGCCAAGATATGGAAAGAGCTCAGATGTCCATAACAGATGAATGGATAAAGAAGATGTGGTGTGTGTGTGTATGTATAATGGAACACTGTGTGTGTGTATGTGTGTGTGTGTGTATACCTATATCTATATCTATACATCTATATATATAGATAGATATATATATATATAAACTGGAATACTACTCAGCCATCAAAAAGAATGAAATTTTGCCATTTGCAACAATGCGGATAGAACTGGAGGGCAATTATGCTGAGCAAAATAAGTCAGAGAAAGATATGATTTCACTCATATGTGGAACTTAAGAAAAAAACATATGAACATAGAGGAAGGGAAGGGGGAAAAAACGGGAGAGGGAGGCAAACCATAGGAGACACTGAGCTCGAGGAAATAAACGGAGGGTTGCTGGAGAGGAGGTGGATGGGGAGGATGGGATTACTGGGTGATGGGCATTACGGAGGGCACTTGATGCAATGAGCACTGGGTGTTATATGCAGATGATGAATCACTAAATTCTACCCCTGAAATTAATAATACAGTATATGTTAACTAAATTGAATTTAAATAAAGAATTTCTTTTTTTTTAAGTTTTTCATTAACATATAATATATTATTAGCCCCAGGAGTACAGGTCTGTGAATTGTCAGGCTTACACACTTCACAGCACTCACCCTCCCCTTTTTAAACAATAGTAAATAAATAAACAGATATGGCCTCTATACCTACTAACTGTGTGATCTTGGGCAAATTATTTAACCTTTCTGTACCTTATTTTATACTCATTAAAAGAGGATTACAATAGTACTATCCTTACCTCCTAGGGTTGTCATAAGAGATATGACAGTGTGGAAAGCACTAGAACAGTGTCAGGCATATGACAAGAATGTTAAGCTATAGGTACTTACAAAATTTAGTGTTAGAGCTGGCCACAATTCTCTATATTTTAGGCCAAAATATTACATTAGATCTATTTTTTAAAAACTTTCAGATAGTTTGACAAACAATTTCCCAGGCAATTATCAAGTGTTTGTTCATTCATTCACATATTTATTCATGTCACTTGTTCATTTTCCTACTACAATGCCAGGTGCTAGGCTAGAGCAGTCAACAAAGAAATGAAGATCCTCATAAATTTAATATGAAGGTGTGACCTAGAATATACTGCTATAGGTCTTCTTATTTAAGACACTCATACAGTCTATGTTACGTGGAGAAACAGCTCTATGATTGAAGAGTATTTACAAAGATCTGAGGAGGTGATTCTATGCTCTAAATTGTTAGAGAAGACATAATTACGAAAAGTCAGAAAGGAAGCTTCTGATCCAGACCATTCTAACAATTAAAAATTGTAAATAAAATAAAATAAAATAAAAAGTAAAGAATTAGGAACATAAATCATGTCATAGATCTAAAATGTACTTTTATACTTTTATAAGACATATATATAGGATATATTTCATATATATAGGATATATTTCATATTATTAAGAAAAACAGAATGCTGACCAATATGCATTAGCTGACTCCATTTATATTTAAAATCGTACATTCAAATGTGCATTTATTTTGGAATTTTCAACATGTGTAGGAATTCATTTCAAACTGTTAATAGGTTTCTCAGAGTTGAGATTATGAGAGATTTTACTTTCTACTTAACATATTTTCATTGTATTACTTGGAATTTTTACAAGTGTGATTTATAGTTACGACTTTTTTTTTTTTAAGATTTTATTTATTTATTTGTCAGAGAGAGAGAGAGCACAGGCAGACAGAGTGTCAGAGGGAGAAGCAGGATCCCTGCAGAGCAAGGAGCCCGATGCGGGACTCGATCCCAAGACGCTGGGATCATGACCTGAGCCGAAGGCAGCCGCTTAACCAACTGAGCCACCCAGGCGTCCCTATAGTTACGACTTTTAAAAGAAATATCAACAGTTGAGAAAACTTGTTCAAATATCAAATGGGGTGTATGAATAGGAAGTGAAGTGGTGAGCTTCCCACCATAAGGGGGCATTCAAGTAGGGGGCTGGAGGAGCATGAAGTAGAGGCCGTGATGGGGAACTGGACCAGTTATCTCTGAGGCTCAGAGGCTTACCCTAGGACTCTGGGGTGGAACTCATCTCTCCAAAAGTCTCACCTGTTGTCTGGGGAGCCAGTGGGCTCAAGTGGCTGGTGTGCAATTTGGATTCTTACTGCTCTGAGTGGAGCCCTGTTGCTCTGAGCTATCCCTATGCAGTTTACACAGGGAGTGAGCTTAAAAGCTGACACTTTGTCTCTCTTCCAGTGCCTTGCCAAGCTGCAGGCACTACTAGGGAGGGAGTGGGCTATGCTCAGGCCATGTTCTCCATGCATAAACTGGGTAGGCAGGGAAGGTCTGGGGGAAGAAGTGATGACATGGTGCCCTGCCACCTATGCTGATAAGGGCTCTTATTCCTCTCTGTGCTCCTGAAGGATAGCCATGAAGCTGCTATGGATGTCCCTGCTGCTAGTGGCCTTTTGCGTCTCCACTGTCCGGGGCTTGCCAGAGGAGGACATCAAGGAAGCCAGCATCAACATATCCCAGCCCATGCATATCGTGGAGGAAGGCAACCTGCTAGTGCTAACACCTGCTGGCCTGACCCAGATGCTGAACCAGACCCGCTTCCTCATGGTGCTTTTTCGTGAGTGTCCCCCACTCCTCAGTGGTGGGTGATGGGTGGGTGAAATCTGCCTCCTTGCTCCCGGCAGCCAGAAGAGTTTTATATATTGTTAAACACACAAGAACACATATTATTAACATACTTAATATGTATATACTCCCATTCTCAATTTCTAGATGAGAACACAAAGGTCCAGGGAGGTTAAGCAATTTACAAGACAATACACTGCCACTTTAGTCTTGATTTATATGTTGCTCCTCAGTCTCACTGAAGGTAAAAAGTCAAGCTTTCCTTTTAGGTATCTTTATATTCTGAAACTCAACTTTCCCCTCTGTAAAATGGGCATGAGCATCACAGCCATACTGGATTGTTGTAAAGATTAAATGAGATAATATGTCAAGTAGCTGGAATGCAACCAGAGAACAATAAATGGTAGCAGTTAGGGGCAAGCTCTTGAGCAAATATTTGCCAACCATCACCTTTATCTGAACTCTGTCTGTCCACTTTTATCCTTTGGACTGTTGTTGTTTACATCGGCAGACATCTCTTCTTTTCCTCAGGCACTGAGCAGACCTGTGCCTTGGGGCAGGGTAGAAGGGATTTTCATACCGGCTTTCACATGATCAGCACTTACTGTGTGCTCGGCATTGTCCTGAGTGCCCCACTACATGTTAAGTCAGTTAATCCTTACAACAAGCCAGTGTGGTGGCACCATTTTTCTCCCTATTTTATAGCTGAGGAGACAGAAGCTCAGAGGCCAAGCAATTTGCCCAAAGTCACACAGCTCACAAGTGGGGCCTGCGGACCCTGTGCTACACCACTTCCCACCTGCAAGGATTGCATGGGTGCAGAAAGTAGATGTGAACACTGGATTCCAGAATCCCTCACAGCCTTTCCTGGGAAGTGTCTGGCTCTGTGTCCATCCCCAAAGCCTGCTTCCAGAATTTACCTGGCTTGACTAGCACACAGGTTCCTGGAGGCCAGGCAGGACCTAAGGTTCCAGACCTGGACAGGGAACTGCAGGGTGGGTGCTGCTCCTTTTTGGTTTCTGCCCTTTTCCGTGCAGCCTTTCTTCCCCTCTTTGTGGCTGCTGCTCTGGTGTAGCCTTTTCTCCCTTCTGTCAGTTTGCCCTTTTCAAACCCTGACCCCTCCCAGGCTTCCTTTTCTCTCCAGTCTGACCCATGCATGTCCTGGAATGAAGTTCAGCTTTAGAGGTTTACAGTCCTAGGCTCAGATGCTGGGCTCAGATGCAGGCCACTTATTGGCCCGATGACCTTGAGCAGGTGACCTTGATTACTCTGAGCCTCTCTTTACTTGGCTGTGAAATAGGGAATTTAATAATAGGATATAATTCCTAGGGTGCTTAGCACAGTACCTGGTGCATAATAAGACCTTTAGAATATATTGGCTGTCATTCTCTTATCATCATTATTAGATTCCTCCTCTGCACAAAAGCATTAATGATTTTTCCCTTGCAAGTTGTGGTGATGAGAATGGGCTCAAATATGTCATTAGTGCCGAGTGAGCATTCATTAGGCAGAAACTGTTATTATTGCATTCTGATATACCCCACTTTTACTCAGCTCTGCTCAGTGCCAGGCCTTGGGTGGGCCCTTTGGAAGCCCCACAGAAAAGGGGTCTTGGTTTCTGTTCTCAAAGACTTTGTGGTTGAGTAAGGAGTGTCACAAAGCAGGAGAAACTCTTTACAATAATACTCATGCCATTAGAAGTGTCCAAACGGTATACACTGGGTGCCCCGTGGAGAAGTGACAGTTTGGACGTGTCCTCCGAAATGATGGTTCTGGTTGCAAATCAGCTGAGCAGCCTCCTTGATCCTGGCTCCCGCATCCTTGCATCGTGGAATACACATGGGTCTCCCGGTCAATGCAAATGCATCTTGAACCTTGAAGTTTGGCTTGAAGTGAGAGAAATCTTCATTATTTGGCCTCCCAGTGATGCCCAGAGATGGGCAGTCTCCGGCCAGAGTAGTGGAAGGAGCACTCTGGAAGCTATCGTTGCTGACATCAGTAATTATCAACGACGATATGCCAAGCACTGGAAAATCCTAAAGTTTTGTTTTGTTCTATTTTAGCTTGAGTCACCCACACACTTTTGTCTGTAAGTGACATCAAGTTTTGGGGTAAAGTACATGGGTTTGGGAGTCAGGCCAACCTGGTCATGAAACCCAATACTGCCATGACCAGATAGGTGGCCTTGGGTACATTTCTGTGTCTCACCTTCATCTGTGGAGTGGGAATTAACAAAAATGGTAGAATCATTGTAGGGATTGTCTGAGAGTGCTTACATAGGATCTGGCACATGGGAGATAATCAGTAAATGAGTCCTCATCCTGCTGTGGCACTGGGGCACAAGACAGATCATCAACTTTCTGTCAGGCAGGACTGGGTTCAGCTTCAAGGAATAAGGAATTGGCTAATGATGACTTAAATCCAAGAATTATCCTGGGGTACCTGGGTGGCTCAGTGGGTTAAAGCCTCTGCCTTGGGCTCAGGTCATGATCTCAGGGTCCTGGGATCGAGCCCCGCACTGGGCTCTCTGCTCAGCGGGGAGCTTGCTTCCTCCTCTCTCTCTGCCTGCCTCTCTGCCTACTTGTGATCTCTCTCTGTCAAATAAATAAAATCTTTAAAAAACAAACAAAAAAAAAAAAGAATTATCTCATATGCTCAAATGTAGACCAGGCATATGCAGTCAATGGCTGCCTTAATCACACTGCACTTTACCGGAGCCTTGAAACAGCCTTTGATTCAAACACAACCTGAAGCTGGGCCGGCTGATAGGCAGCCAGATGGTATAAATTCTTCCTGACACTAAACCACCAGGAACAGCTTTCTCTTCTGGGCAGCAGAGTCAACAATTTCCTGCCTGGGGCTGACTTATGGACTGTTTGCTCAGGTTAATGTTCCAAGGACACCTGGTTCCCATAGCCAATAGGAACTTGTCAGTCCTTGCCTTCCTTGTCCACTTTGGAGCCCTAACCTGACAACCTCTGCCCTTTGGTGCCCATGAGCCCACTGTCTTCTGGTTCCCATTGATCTCTCTGGCTCACTTCTCAGGTCTTTATGGCTCCTCCTCTTTCCCATAACCCTGAAATCAAGGATGTAATAGGCAGCTCATGGACTGAAGACGCCCAGGACGGGGATTACGTTTGGGCCATACAATGTTTTAAAAATTGAGACATTTCACAATTAAAGTTGAATTTACATCTGCTCTTGAAGAAACAGAAGATCTAGAGGCACAGGCCCACATTCTTGCAAAGTGACAAGTAGCTGGAACTGACTAATGATTTTTCCTTTTCATCAGAAAACATGCCAGTTTGCCACATCCCTACCAAGCCAACCCCACAGTTATAGACCCGGCCTCACCCCTGTAGCATTTGAGTGTGTATCCCCCATCTGAAATTCAGGCCTCTAGTCCCTTCTTAATTGGTACAATCTCTCTGAGTGGTGTCATGTCAGTGGGGGAGTTTGGGTATGCAACATTCTCAGAAACTCAGTTGTCCTGGGTCCCAAAGCCGCCTCAGCTGGCTTGTGCAGCCACTTTATAGCAACATGGAACAAAAATATTCTTTTTGTGCCCTTAACCTTGATGGTTCCCAGAAGGGAAAATCTGACTGGGTCATTTTTGTTTCCATCCCACACAGAGTATGCCTGATGCATAAAATTTCATCCCAGCAGTTCCAAGCTTCTGACCTCTATGTAGCCCAGGCTTTAATGGTCTCTTTCATTGTGCCTGGGTGCACACTGGATTTTACTTCAAGCCTATGGAACAAGACCCTGTAGAGGTGATCTGGTTTGGACCATTTTCTTTACACAAGCCTGTGAGCGGGGCAGGCCTTTCCAGTTTGCTGACTGACTCCTAGAGCTGATTCCCACATCCTTTATCCACCCCAGGACATGGACCACCACCCACACATCTGTTTCATGGTTCCCTCCCTGGAAGAACTGAGAACCTGCAGGTCTCCTCTGCCTGCTGCAGAATTGTAAGCTAATGGTTAGCGCAGGTCAGAGATCCAAGAAGAAGACATCCGTCTTCTCTTTTTTGCTGCAGTCCTAATCTCTGAACCTGGCCCCTCGATGTTGAAGGAACTAGAGCCACACACTGTGCATGACACAACGCACATGTCAACACACACATTTGCCCTCCAAAAACGAAGCAGCAGGTGGATGAGACGGAGGAACCTGTCCTGTTTGCATGAGAATGCAAACCTCTGCCCCGTGACTGTTTTAATCAGGGCAGAAGGGGGAGCCCGTGGCTCTTTGCAGCTTTAACTGACATAACTTGGGGATTGACACTGAATCTAGTGCTACAGAGAGAACCAATCAATTTTACATTCTTTAATGACATTAAATGAAAACCAATTTGAATACTTGAAACTTGAAGCATTCCCACTAGCCGGTATTTCAAAGCAATAAACAACAGCAGAGATTTATTATCTAAAAGAGACACTCAGCTCATTACATTTGAGTATCTGATTCCTTCCAATATACGGTTTAATCAAATGAGTTCTCAAAAAACAGGCAGGCCTTCCAAAGTGACCTTTGGAAAAACTAATCACTTGGAGAAAGCATTATAAATTTTCTTTTTTCCTGGGAATAAACAGGCTCCTTACAAAAAGGATTTTTCCAGTATTGTCCTAGGGACATACTGTATAGTAACTCTCAAATCTTTAGCGGCTGTCTACGTTCTTAGTTCTCTGAGGACTCCAGGCTCAAGAGCCAATGGTCGGTGGGACTTCTTCTTGCATGTTCCTCACGTGTCTCAAATGCCACATGTGCTCAAAATAAGAACTCTGAATTTTTTATTTGCTCCCTATAACTTGCTTTCTTTCCCTGCCTTAACTGACAGCACCTCTCTCTACCCAATGTCAAAATCAGAAATCTCAAGGTCATTCTTGACTCCTCTCTATTCTCCCATCTAACTCGACACTAGGCCCTATTGAAACCACTCCTAAAGCCCTCTGCAATCTCCAGTATTCCCAGCCCCTTGCCACTGCCTTCATTCCAGCCAGGGTTCCCCACCCAAACACCACAACAGCCCCCTAGAGTATCTGTCCTATCTCCTCCAAGCTATCCCTAGAGCACACCCAGAAATTTCTTTTTTCTAAAATGCAAGTCTGATTGGGTCACCTCCTGATTAAAAACCCTCAGTGATTCTCTAAGACTCCAAACTCCTTAACATGGCTACAGAATCCCCACTTCACGTGAGAGCTACGTTCTAGCTCCGGAGTAATTTGTGGTTGCCAGACAGGTCAAACTGGTTCAAGCCCCAGGGCATTTACACTTAAAATTCCCTCTGACCACAGTGTCCTTCCTACACTTCCTCGCCTGGATTGTGGGGTTTAAGCTCATGAAGCCACCTTGTCAGGAGGCTGTGTCCACACTCACACCCACCTACACTGCTAGCAGGCCCTTCTATGCTGACGCAACCCCCTGGACCTTCCCTTTCATAGCATTTATCACACTATACTGAAACTGCTTTCAAGCTTGTGGGCTCCCTGGGGGACAGGGGCCAAATCTCATTTACCTCTTGATTACTAACACCTGGCATTGTGCTTGGTAGGCCTACATGAGATATTGAATGAATGGCTGAATGAAATGAGCTTTCCTTTGGCCCATAATGTTCTGCATGAATGAGGCAAGTAGTAAAGAAGGTAACATTCTTCAGGTTAACAGCACTATGGAGAAAAACAAAAAAGACCAACAGAGAGACCAAGACTTAGCAGAAGTTTATTTATATAAACTTATATAATTTACATAGGGTAGTCTGGGAATTTATTTATATAAATTTATATAGGGTGGTCTGGGAAAGAGACAATTCAGCAAAGACCTAAAGGCAGGAAGACAGCAACCTATACAGACAGCTGGTAGATGAGAGCATTCAGTCAGAGGGAACGGAAAGCGCAAAGGCCCTGGGGTGGGAATGTGCCAGGACGGCTAAAGCTGAGATGCTGAAGAAAAGTGGGAGATAAGATCCAAAAGGAGGTACAGTCCTTTAGGCCCTTATAGGCCATTGTGATGGTCAGAGGAATTTGTTGGCTGGCATGTGAGGAACTAGAAGGGACTGATTACCATCCCAAAGTTTCTATCACCTATGAGCACCTCTTTACACTATAATGGCCCTATGAGATGGGGAGAGGATTATTCTCAGAATATTTTTCCACATTTGATCTAGAGCTTGGTCTAAAGTAGGGTTTCTCATCCTCAGCACTATTCACACTTTGGCTGGATGGACAATTCTTTGCTGGATGCGGGGGTGTGATGCATTATAAGATGTTTAGTGACACCCCTGACCTCTACCATTAGATTGTCAGTAGCACTCTGGTGGTGACAACCAGAAATGTCTCCAGATATGGCCAACGGTGCCCCATTGCGAACCACTGTCTAAAGAAAGGCAGACTCCAGCTCCCTGTGCTGAGAGCTAATTTCCAGTCCCTATAGTCTCACTTTCCCGTCCACCAGCCCCTCCTCTGACTCACACTAGTTGCTCAGAAAAGGGAACCTGGGGTTATCTACTAAAAACCCAGGCAAACATTGATTCTAGGTCAGTTAGCCATTAACACATCTACACATCTGGCAGATATTCAGAGAGCCATTTTCTCTTCTAATATGAGCCCGGGTCCCATTTGCTTACCCCAAAACCCACATGAGAGCCACACAATAGGCCCAGGCCTGTGTTGGATGACTTGGTTTTAGTCACACTTATCTCTCTTTCCCCAAGAACCAGATGTCCTGAGGATCCTGACATTTCCATTAAGACCCTCCCTTCCCAGAGAGAACCTGGTCAGGCCAAGATCAAGGGTTTTCCACCTGCGCCATCATAATGGTTAATATTTTGGGGGCACTTCTGTGCCAGAGCTTTGCACACCTTGTCTTACTATGTAGGACCATCTTAAGATATAGGATCAATTAATATCTCCATTCTGCAGATGAGGAAACAGAGGTACAGAGATGTACCACAGGTACACACCTGGGCCACAGGTGCTGTAACCACCAGAATGGCCTCTGTTTTATGAAACAACCTAATGAAGTTCATGGACTACCATATGACAGTCAGACAAAGAGCTCTATCTGGATTGAGCTTAGGACACAAGGAAGGCTGTCCTTACAGGAGCTCTCTGCCTCCCACAGAGGGCTCCCTGCCCATCCACAACCCACTGGGCTCCACTCTGCCCAAGCAACAATGTACATCAGAATTGTTCCCATACCCCAACCACATACTAGCTGTAAGACCTCTGGGCTTCTGTTTCTTGTCTGTTAACATTCCTCACCTGGAACGGCAGATAACTCAGAGGTGGTTCTGAGGATACCCAGGATAAATGCATGTAACACTTATCAACACGGTTGGCACAGTAAGTGCTCAATAACTTGTCATTGTTGTTACCTTGTTCTCATTACTGTCACCATCACCATCATCACCATCAATCAGCCATCTGGCTGCTCCTGTCAAAACCTCAGAGTCATCCTTGACTCCTCTTGTTCACTCACACTCCCCATCCAATCTGTCATCTTCTCCTATCTATCCAATCTATCACCAATCATCTCCCCTCTCCAAAATCTTAGACTCTGACCACTTCTCACTTCCTCCATTACTACTACCCTGGCTCAAGCCATTACCATCTCTCACCTGAATTATTACAGAGGCCTCCAAATGGTCTCCCTGGATCCACTCTCTTTCCCTTTTGTGGTCTAATGTTCATATAATATTCAGTACAGTCCAGTTAAACAGTAAGTAGGATCATATCTAATTCTGCCCAAACTCTCCAGTATCTTTCCACAACCGTCAGGGAGAGGGACCAAAATCTATTCAGTGGCCAACAAGGCCCTATGTTATCTAACCCCCAGGGCTTCTCATTTTGCTCCAGGCCAAACAGAATTCTAGACATTCCTCAAACATGCTGTACATACTCGCACCTCAGGATCTTTGCACATATGGTTCCCCTGCATGGAAACTTTTCCTCCACATATCCACAAAGCCTGCCTCCCTCACCTCCTTCAGTCTTAACTGAAATGTCTCTTATGCGTGAGGTCTCCTTCAGCCTCCCTACTTAAACTCGATCTCCTTGATACTCCTAACCTCCAGCTTGGCTTCTTGTCTCCATAGCACTTAGCATCTAACATAGCATAAATTTTACTTCTTTTTTTAAAAAATATTTTTCTTTTAAGATTTTTTAAAATTTACTTGAGAGAAAGAGAATGAGGGTGAGACAGAGCGAGCATGGAGGGGAGCAGCAGAGAGAGAGAGAGAGAACAGACTCCCTGCTGAGCAGGGAGCCCGATGCAGGACTCGATTCCAGGACTCCAGAATCATGACCTGAGCCGAAGGCAGCCACTTAACCAACTGAGCCACCCAGGTGCCCATATTTTACTTCTTTACTTATTTATTTTCTGTCTTCTCCAACACGAGCAGGGATTTTTATCCACTATTAAATCCCCAGAACCTAGAACCATGTCTGGCACATGGCAAATCTTAGAAAAGATTTGTGGAATGAATGAGGAACAACTGGATGAATGGATGAGTGGATGTGTGCATAAATGTCCATTACTATTATTGTTAGATCCTATCCAGCTACCTTTAGGATCCCAGCATTCCTGCTGTCACAGACTATTTCTCTCACTTCCATTCCAGACACTCAGCAGCACTGGGCTGTGTGTGGAACCTCTAAAGGCTCCAGCACTTGAACTATCATTCCATGTGTTTTCTTGCTCTAAGTTGCCTAGAAACTCAGATTTGGATACAATGTTAATCAGTCACCCTGAGCCAGGCAGGGGCCAGATCCACAAGGAAGCCCAGAGAGAGGCCTGAGGGCGAGAGCAGCTGGCAACCGGCCAGCGCCTGCTGGCGATGATGGATGGGGGGTATCGAAGACAATGATGGTGACAAAGCATGTGGTAGAGAGGCAAAAAGTCTCACTTCCTGTGCACTGACTGGGAATTTAATGAAAACAATCATTCACTTTCGGGTTCCGTTGCAGGAGCAGGTGTACTGACTGACGCTGGAGCATGTGCCAGTTGTACTAGAGCTGGCTTCCTGGGTTTTGCTTTACAAAAGCCCTCTTTGTTGAACTTGGAACTTGCTCCTTTGTACCCCCTCCAAGTGTGTTCCAGATACACAGGGCAGAGGAGTGGGGACTGACACAGGGAATGCATTCTGACTTGAAAGGGAATCAGTGACCCCTTGCCCTGGCTTGGCCCACCTGCTGCAGACATCAGGGCAGTGAGGGGCCTGCAATCTCTCAGTATTATCAGGAAGAGGGAAGGCAAATGTGAGTGCCTTTTAGTCCTCTCTCATTTAGGTCAGGAATACCATGCCAGCTCCCTGAGGCCGTTTTCCAGAAGGGGGCTCCTCACTTCTAATCCCCACCTCACTGCCCAGCAATATGAGGCACCAAGGAATCCTAATTGAGAGTGTGAGTTCTCTTTAATACCACTTACCCAAGGGATAGGCTCTGAGGTAGCTTCATAACCGCTTCCCACCTCTGACCTTCCTTACTTGAGAGTTCCCCGATGAATTCATGCAGCGGGAGCAGCTCCATTTGGCCTGTAACCCTGGAACTTTCCACCAGATGGCGAGCATGCTCCCTCATTCTTTCTCCTCTGACTTCTGACCATAAAAACTGTACAATAACAACAGTAGTAATAATAATGCATTATGTCCTTATCACGTGTCAGGCACTATGCTGAGAGTTGTCTACCAGTGTTGGGTAGACAGCATATTGAGTGGTTCCAGATCCTGGCTATATCTTTCACTGCCACAGGACCCTGGGCAAGTAAGACATTTTGCTTCCTACCAGTTTCCAGATCTATAAAACTGAGATAATAACCATACCTATCCCACAGGGGTGCTGAGAAGAGGCTCAATTCATGGAAAGCTTTTAGAGATTAATAAGCTCTGTATAACTGATTGTTAAATCTTACTTGGCTGAGAACTCTATGGGATAGTTGATAATATTTTTCTCATTTTACCCATGAAGAAAATGGGACTCACAGAGTTGGAATGAGTTGCCCAAAATTGTATGGCTTCCAGTGTTGCTAAGCCCCAAGAACCCTGATGTGCTTCCCAAATGTCCTGTTTCATGAAACATGTGCCTCCCATCCCATCATGTTTCTGAAAATCTATCTACTACAGCAGAGCACAGTAGCCAAGCAGGTGAAACCCAGCCTCCTTCGTGGGAGATGGGGAGTGGGAGAGGCTCTAGCAAGTTCTGATTTATACTGGCTCTTTCAGACAACCCATCCTCCAAGCAATCCAGGAACCTGGCTGAGGAGCTGGGCCAAGCTGTGGAAGTCATGGGCAAAGGCAAGAATGGGCTCGGCTTTGGCAAAGTGGACATCACGGTCGAGAAGGAACTTCAGAAAGAGTTTGATGTTAAGAAGGCCCCAGAGCTGAAGCTGTTTTTTGAGGGCAACAGGTCAGAACCCATCAGTTGCAAAGGTAAGAGTCCCTGTGCATCAATCAAGGCAGTGCTAGCTACGGAAACACAAACACCAGCATTTAGGTGGCATAACAGAACTACGAGTTTATTTCTTGCTCATGTAGAACCCAGGTGGCAGCCAGAGGGTGGAGGTGGGTGGCTCAGCTCCACATAATTTTTCAAGGACCCAGGTTCCTTCTAGCATGCGGCTCTATCTTTCCTTAGAGCCTCGGAAGCCCCTGCCATTTTCTCTGTATCTAGCCAGCAGTTGGGGCAAGGAGGCAGAGGACTGCCACTGGTGGTGCTCATGACCCAGGCTTGGAAGTGGCAAACATCACTTCTCATTTCATTGACCAAAATTCTGTTACATGGCCCCACCCAACTTAAAGGCTGAGCAATATGGCCCTGATCTGTGTCCATAAGGAAAATACAATTTTGGTGAACACATAGCTGCCTCCACCACAGCATACATATCAGCTGGTGGGCCCTAGAAGCACCATGAAGTGGGATAGTGAGATGCATGGTTCATAAACTGCCAGAGACCAGAGAGTGAGATCCTAACTCCACCTCCCACTTCCCGCCCCAATCTTCACCTCCCACCGCAATCTTCTACTTTAGAATGGTTTTGAAAGGGTCCCAGGCCAAGAAAAGGGGCACTGGGAGATGAGAAAACAAGACAGATTTGGGACAGGGTGACTACCAAACACTGGAGCTTCTATCATCATCCACTTTATTCATTAACTCATTCATTCACTTATTCACTACTTTTATTGAGAAACTAACATGTGTCAGTCCCTATCTTGCTATCAAGAATGCTGTAGCATTATGTGACTCAGTGTGGCATACGGTAGGTCCTAATTTTTAAAAATGCTAAATATATGAATGCATAAATGTCCATAAAACTGATGGATGGATGGAACGAAACTAACAAATGCCAAGGCGCCCAGCACAGCCCGCACTATGCTAGTAGAATGTTCCCATTAGATGTGTGAATGACTGAGTCAGGAGACTGAGTCTTGCAGCGTCTGGCATTTAGCAAGTCTGCAATAAGCCTGTTTGAGTTTTGTTGCAAAAACCAAAAGGGCCCAGAGAGAGCAACCTCCTGCAGGGGCTTGCAGGACGCCTTACAGTTCTAAAAGCGGACACAAGGGTGCATGAGACACAGGCCAGACTCGCAGGGGAAGGTGCTGCAAAAGCACCAACCGCAGCGCACATTATATACAAGACCAGGCAGTGCAGTGGCTCCCAAGGACCTTGTGGGACCATGGTGGCGGGGGGCGGGGCAGGGCAGGTGAGGTCTGATTTCTCTTTGAAGCAATAAATGTGACAATGTGGCAACTTCCAGACTCTCTGAGCCCCTTTTGGTAGAAGCCAGTGCTTGGGACCCCCTCTGTCATGCAGGAAAGCTGCATCACCACCTCCCTTAGGAAGTCCCCTTTGACTGCCCGCATCAGGGTGCCTGCCCTCCTCAGGAGTCCCATAGCACCTGTGCTTCGCCCTCAAGCCCTCACTCACAGAACTGATTCTGTTCTTGAGCACAGAGCAGGAGCTGATTTCACTTCTTTTCCCGGGTCCTCTGAAGAGGCTGCCCAAACTGGCAGGTACCAGCTGGCTTTAAATCCTTACCACGCACCTGAAGGACAATCGCTTCCCCTTGTCAACTCTTATTTTCCTAATCTGTGAAAGGGAGATGGTGGAAGTATCTCCCTCCGAGGGTTACTGATGAGGAGAAACAAGTTTGTAAGGCACAAGCCCTGACATGGATCTGAACCGTTTACTGTGCTCCCTCACTATTCTGGGCCCCTTACATATGTCACAACAACCCAGCATGGCAGGTGCTTTTACAGATGGGAAACTGCACAGAGAGGTGGAGCAACTTCCTCAAGGATCCCCAGCTACTAAGCACTGGAACCCACAAATGTTTTCTGCAAAGGGCCAGATAATAAATATTTTAGGCCTTACAGGCCAATCTCTTTCACAACTACTTAAATCTGTGGACACAGCGGGAAAGCAGTCCTATATAAACCACTGACTGCCAATAAAACTTTATTTACAACATCAACTGGCAGGTCACAGGCCAGACTCGCAGGGGAAGGCCCATGGGCTGTCACTGACCAACCCCTGCTCTACGGTGTGCTGCACTCAAAATAAATGGCAGATGGGGCTCTTGTTTTTATCAAACTATTATTTTTCTGACCCTTGCACGGTGCCTGCAACACTTAGGTTCTTCAGAATAGTTTTTGAGTTTGAATGGGATGGAACTGCAAGGACCCACTGCAGGCAGACTTGGGCTAAGGAGCCAGCCCCTATTTCTACCAGGCCTGCCCATCCCTCCCTTAAGATCTTCAGTGTTACCTCCAACCAGGGAAAGAGGCAGTGGGGTGCTAGGAGGGAGCCATAGCCTAGATTTAGGACAAACACGAGTTAGAGAATTTGAGCCAGCCTTCCAACTTCTCATTTCCTAAACAGGATGAATAAGCCAGTTCTGCCAATCTGGCAGGGCTTCCCTGAGCTCAGAGGGGTGACAGAGCTTTACTGGTCTCCTGCACCAACTTTTATGAAAACCTTCCCAGGAGGCAAGTTGGGGTTTAGTCCTTGTTGGGTCAAAGCTAGAGTTCTGGTTCTCTTCTAGTCTCCCAAGGATTGATGATGGGAAACTTGGTCACGGCCCCCTCTCTGGAGGGAGGAAAACTCAGGTTGGCTCCAGGGCCTCAGTTAATGATGCATTCACAGCTTGTGCTTGGAAATATGCAGTGGAGCGACAGCTGACAGCTCCAGTCAATCATTGACATAGCATTCACACCTCAGTTGTTACCCTGTCCTCTGGCTCAGAGCCAAGTGCCAGCGGAGACACCTGCCCAAGGGGGTCAGTGACCGATCTGCAGGCACTCAGGAACAACCTATTTGTCAAGTTCAGAGCTACCTCAGCCCCACAGGGTTCAGAGGGGCAAACAGAGCTCAGACATCCCAGAGAAGATGGCCCAAGATCGAATTCCCTCAAGCCAGCTTATGTTATGATTCACCTACCTCATCCATTTACCCTGTAATTATTTCTTGAGCATCTAGTATAAGCTGACATTACAGGAGCTAGTGAGCAAGCTAGCCAAAAATCGTCATTTCAGAAAAAAAACAAATTCAATGAAGAAAATGCAACAGGTCATAAACTAGAGAATGATATGATGGGGGTGGGGGTGATAAGAAAAGTCCAAACCTCTAACTAAATAAGCCGGAGGAGTTGCCCAGACCACTGAGGAAAGGCAGCCCAGGCAGAGGGAGGACCAGGAGACACCAAAGCCTGACGAGCAGGACGATGAGGGTGCGGCTGCAGGGCAGACTGTAGGAGACAGCCGCACAAAATGAGATCAGAGCAATGGTTCTGATCAGTTGAAATTCAAATGCATTTGGTGGGGTTTTGTTCACCTTTTTTGGTGTTTTTCAGGACTTTGGAACCTGTTCCTTCCAGAGCACTTACAACATAATTTTTTTTTTCCAGACAAATGCCTATAAGATGAACTATTTCCATGATATGTGCTTGTTTCCTCCTGAAAGATGGCTGGGAACACTGAAAATAGAAACTCAGCCTTGGGGCTGAATCCAGGAGGAGAAGGGGACTGCAGGAGGGTGGAGTGCTGTGATCTGGGAGTGGTAGGAAGTCTCCCCTCACCCCTTTCTGTCCCTTGAGACCAGGACATCATCATTCTATGAACTTCTATGGGCCTGACTCATCGTGGCTTTTAAAATGGCCTAATCGGTATCTACTAAAACTGAATGTAGCATTCCCTATGACCAGAAATTCTACTCCTGGGCATGTACCCAAAAGAAGTGCATCCAATGTGCCCCCAGAGACATGCATGAAATTTAATTCTTAATAGTCCCAAACTGGAAACAACCCAAATGCTCACCAACAGAGGATGGATGGATAAATTATAGAATATTCATGCAACAAAATGCTACACAGCGCATACAACAATATGGATGAATCTCATAAAGTAACAAAGCCTAGACCCCAAAACACAAAATGTGATTCCACCTGCATAAAGTTCAAGATCAGGCAGACTAATGCATGCTGTTAGAAGTTAAAATAGTAGTTACGCTTAGGTAGGGATAGGTGAGGGGCTGGGACGGGGCATAATGGGACTTCTGAGAGCCTGGTAACAAACAGTCTGTCTCTTGAGGGCTGCAAAATGATCTGTCTCTTGACAGATCAGTATCTGGGTGGTATTCAGGTCTGTTCATTTTGCAAAAATTCACCAAATTACACATAATAATTTGTATACCTTTCTGTATGCAAACATACTTCATTGTAAGTTTTGTAAATGGCCTTACTAAATTCTTAGGAAATGTAAGCGAAGATGCCGAAAAGAGTCCTTGTCAGTACATTTACCAACTCAACATGCATTCATCAAGCCCCATGCAGCAATCCAGCACAGGCTGCCTGCTCTGCCTGTAAACCTCTCCCTCTCCTTCCTTGTCCAGTTACATTCTTACCGTTGCCTACTTATTAACTCCTATGCATCCTTCAGTATTCAGCTCCTAACTGATCTCCTCCAGGAAGCCCCCCCTTGACTTCACAGCCTAAGTCACATATCTTCGCTACAGGCTCACAGAACTTTGCTTTTGAGTAATTACTTTGGGTGTGATTATATACTTGTTTGTGTAATTACTTGACAACTTTCCTACTCAACAGAATGAGAACTGCAAAACAGTGGGAATATATTTGTTTCTGCTCACCATTATATCCCCAGGACCAAGTACAGCACTTGATAACATGATAGGTACTTAGTACATATTTGTCAAATGAATGAATGAGTGAAGGAATGGATAGTGAATGAAGAAATTCAGTTTAAATGCTCCATTCTATTCTATAGCAGTCTTTGATAGAAAATAATATTTTACATTATATAACATCATGTGGAATTGATGATCCTAGCAAACACATATCCATCTGTAGCCTAATGTAATTCTGCGCACTGTTAGGTCTCCCCAAATATGGTGTATGTTTCCCAATTTTAAAAGCTAAGATTTTTGTGTGCTTGGCACCTTCCATATAATAGCTGAGAAACGGATGCCAGGATCTATGACCTTAGTGCATATCTGCATCTCAGCTGAGGAACTGGAAGCACAGGCAATAATGGAATTTTCCCAAGGTCACAAAGCTAGCTGGTATTTTTATTTACACTTCATTCATTTACATTTTTTAAAAATAAATCTACCTTCTTGTCACTTTGGAAAGTAGATAGAAAAGAAGACTGGGTATGCTTCCTTCTGAGTTTAATTCCCAGGTTCCCATTAGGGTGGCTACTGGCAAGTCTAACCTCAATTTCCTCATTTGCAAAATGGGGAGAGTAAGAATATCCCTTAAGGTAGAGCTGTTGCAGGGATGTAACACATGTAAATGGCTCAGCACAATGCCTTGTCCTTGGTAAGTGCTCCATGACATTTAGCTACTGCTGTTAATGTTCATGCCTTGCAGGCGCCTAGGTGGCTCAGTGGGTTAAAGCCTCTGCCTTCCGCTCGAGTCATGATCCCAGGGTCCTGGGATCGAGTCCGGAATCCCGCTCTCTGCTCAGCAGGGAGACTGCTTCTCCTTCTCTGCCTGCCTCTCTCTGCCTACTTGTGATCTCTGTCAAATAAATAAATAAATAAATAAATAAAATCTTTAAAAAAAAATGTTCATGCCTTGGGGCTGGGGCGGGAAGGACTGACCTTGGCCTTCAATGGGCAGAAGCCCAAGACCAGATGCTTCTGCTCATTAAGCTTGGAGAAAACAGGCCTTGTTCCGTTCAAGAGGAAACTTCTATAACTGTCTCTCTCTCCAGGAGTGGTTGAATCTACTGCCTTGGTCGTTTGGTTGAGAAGACAAATTAGCCAGAAAGCATTTTTGTTCAATAACACCCAGCAGGTGGTAGAGTTTGTGAATTCTAGGCCCTTGGTCATCATCGGCTTCTTCCAGGTACTGGGTTCAAGAGGTGGGAGTGGCTTTTTGACTGGTGAGCAGTCCTGTGTCTGGGAAGGGGTAGGGTAAGGAGAGGTCTTTTGCTTGGGTTAATGCCATACTCATTCTTATTTTCCAATGAGCTGGTTTTCCGGGTAACAGCAGTGTTAAAATGAAGAAAGAAAGAATGGAAGATGACGTGGGTAGGAGAAGCTAACCGGAAAGGTGGACAGGAATGCAGAGAGAGGAGAGGAAATTGATGTTTATTAAATTGGTTTTGATAATATAACTGATATTGTGGAGGTCCATTTAGAATATCACTGAGTAATAAGTAATTTGCAAATTGTTTTTCCTTGTGGAGAATATCTTTATATATCTTTACTCATTTCCGGTAACTAGGATGGCTCCTGCCTCCCCCCAGTGGAAGTCAGAACTTTGGCATTATATTTTTACATGGGGAGAGTATGTACCTCTTTCTGTCTCATCTCACTTTTGGACAGCCCCAATTTTCTTTCAAGTTATAGAAAGAAGGCTGCAACTACAGCCATAACTTGATACCAAGTTTCTATCTGGTGATCCACATGGTCAAACCAGTTGCCTCTTCTGAAAACAATTAAGGAACAAATGTTTAAAAGTCTCAACCTGTGTGTTAGAACAGCTTTACTCTAAATACCTGGAAAAAGTTGAGCTTATCAGTTCTTTCCTTTAATCTCTGTGGACTGGCCTGTTTTGGCCTTAGTCATAGCCACAGAAGTATTCTGAGTATGTAACTTCATGAAAGGGGACTTAGGGAACCCAGGAAAACCCCAGAACTTGGAAAGGTGAGGAGACGAATTGATCACCATTTCCATCTTGACCTTAAATAAGCCAGACGTTTTTCCTTCCACCAAAGTCCCACCAAATATCTTTCTCCAAACAGGATTTAGAGGAAGAAGTAGCAGAGTTGTTCTATGATATGATCAAAGACTTCCCAGAGCTAACATTTGGAGTGATATCAATTAGCAATGTCATTGGACGTTTCCATGTCACCCTTGACAGTGTTCTGGTGTTCAAAAAGGTAAGACTTGGGTTCTATTGCTAGTGAAGGGTCCCTAAGCTCAAAATGGATTATGCATGTAGCTACAGAATTTGGGTACAAATTCTGGCTCTGCCACTGCCACCTGCAAGCTACATGGCATTGGACTAGGCAGTTATTGTTAAATCACAGTCACCCAGAGTTTCTCTGGCCTTTCTAGACATCTTCCACTGTAAGCTCCTCCTCCTCTTCTTAACCAGTAAATGCCAGTCATTAAAGCTCAGTCCTCTCCCCTGTGTTTTCTTCTGGTCCCTGCTCTCTCCCCCACCCTCCATTAGCAATTACCACCCATACACCCATGACTTACAAATCTCCCATTTACAGCTAGACTTCTCTATCTCCAGACTTTCATATCCCTCACCAGATGTCTCAACATGACCAAGCCTAAGATCATAATCTCCCCTCCAGCCCTCCAAATCTTCTTTCAGTTCTTTTTCTCTTAATGAATGATATCACCATTTTTCCCATGTCCCATCTGAGCATTCAGAATACTCTCAGGCATTATTCTAACCCGTCCCTCTTCTCCACCTTTCGCAACCATCCATCACCCCAAACCCATAGATTTTAAATCCAAAGTATCCCTTGAGTCTATCTATTTCCCTCCACTGCTACCATCCTAAGTCAAATGACGATCTCCCATAGCCTAATGCAACATTCACCCAACTGGTCTGCTACATTCTCTCTTATCCTCTAAAGAGTCATATTTACAATGGGATGCCTGGGTCGCTCAGATAGTTGAGCTTCTGCCTTCGGCTTGGGTCGTGGCCCTGGGGTCCTAGGATCGAGTCCCGCATTGGGCTCCCTGCTCAGCGGGGAGCCTGCTTCTCCTTATGCCTCTTCCTCTCTCTCTCTCATGAATAAGTAAATAAAATCTTTAAAAAAAAAATAAACAGTTGTATTTCCAAAATGCAAAAATGATGGCCACCTGCCTCCTTTCCACTGAAAGCCCTTTAATGGCTTCATATTATTCTTAGGATAAAGACTCAAGTCCCTAATAAGGCCCACAAGGCCTTCCTCAGTCTAGCCTCTACTACACATTTTCCTCCTTTTCCTCACTGGGATCTGAGAACAGATCATTCGAGCTGTCTAATAGGGCAGCTGTCACATATGACTACTTACATTCAAATTAATTAAATTAACATTTTAGTTCCTCATTGAAACTAGCTACATGTGGATAGTGGCTACATATTGGACAGCATAGCACTTCCATTAACACAGAAAGTTCTATTAAACAGTGTTACTCTAGACACTGTACTCTGGTTCCTGGAACATGTCTTACTCCCTCGTCACACAAAGCCAAATCCTTACAATAATCATGTTATTTACAGATATGGCTTAGAGAGGTTAGGTTACTTGCCCAGAGCCACACAGGAGGTGGCTGAAGTGACAGCCAGACCTGCTCAAGACCATGAGCCACTAATTTTTACTTAGGCTCTTAGAAGTCATTACAAGGTTTTAAGTTGGAGAACAAAATAACCTGATTTGCGTCTTTGAATGGGACAACAAAGAGTCCAAAAATAGATCCAAATACATATGGGAATCTAGTATATGATAAAGATGATATTTAAAATATGTTATTCAGGGGCGCCTGGGTGGCTCAGTGGGTTAAGCCTCTGCCTTCGGCTCAGGTCATGATCTCAGGGTCCTGGGATCAAGCCCCACATCGGGCTCTCTGCTCAGCAGGGAGCCTGCTTCCCCCTCTCTCTCTGCCTGCCTCTCTGCCTACTTGTGATCTCTGTCAAATAAATAAAAACATAAAATAAAATATGTTATTCAATGACTGATATTGAGAGAACCGGGTAGCCATTTAGAAAATAAAAAAAGCTGAATCTGTATAACCTCCTTCCACGCACGTAACTAAATTGCAGACTGATTTATGATTTAAAAATATAACAAAGAAACAATGGAAAGACTAGAAAATGCCACGGGGGACTTTGATTTCTTTCTTTCTTTTTTTTTTTTAAAGATTTTATTTATTTATTTGACAGAGAGAGATCACAAGTAGACGGAGAGGCAGGCAGAGAGAGAGAGAGAGAGAGAGAGGGAAGCAGGCTCCCTGCTGAGCAGAGAGCCCAATGTGGGCCTCCATCCCAGGACCCTGAGATCATGACCTGAGCTGAAGGCAGCGGCTTAACCCACTGAGCCACCCAGGCGCCCGGGACTTTGATTTCTAAACTCGGAGCTGGAAAGCCCTTTTATAAAGCATGACAGAAACCCATAAAACTATGAAAAGAAATACTGATAAATTTGGACCACATAAAAAGTTAAAAGTTCCACAGAATAAACCTCATCACGATATAAAAAACCAAAGTGCAAACATGAAAAATGGACTAGGACAGAGTCAGTATATTTTTTTTTTTAAAGATTTTATTTATTTATTTGACAGAGAGAAATCACAAGTAGGCAGAGAGGCAGGCAGAGAGAGAGGAGGAAGCAGGCTCCCCGCTGAGCAGAAAGCCCGATGCGGGGCTCGAACCCAGGACCTGGGATCATGACCTGAGCCGAAGGCAGCGGCTTAACCCACTGAGCCACCCAGGCGCCCCCAGAGTCAGTATATTTTAATGGTTAAGAGCATGAGATCTAGGGGCGCCTGGGTGGCTCAGTGGGTTAAAGCCTCTGCCTTCGGCTCAGGTCATGATCCCAGGGTCCTGGGATCGAGCCCCACATCGGGCTCTCTGCTCAGTGGGGAGCCTGCTTCCTCCTCTCTCTCTCTGCCTGCCTCTCTGCCTACTTGTGATCTCTGTCAAATAAAATCTTAAAAAAAAAAAAAAAAAAGCATGAGATCTAGAGTCAGACCCCTGGGTTGGAATCTTGGCTCCCCCTCTCACTAGCTTAGCAATCTTGGGCAAGTCACTTCACTTTTCTGTGCCTCGACATCCTCAGCTGTACAATGGGAGAAATAATGATTCGTAACTCAGTGGAATGTTATGTGGATTAAATGAGTTCTTGCATATAATGTATTTAGCATTGTGGCTGGTGCAATATGAGCTCTCCGTAAGTCTGATTAACATTATCGACTATTGTCATGATCAGAAAAGAGTTTTAGCTTTGTCCAAAGGACAACGGTGCCTATGAAGTATTTGAGCAAGAGTGTAAGAGCATCACTCTGGCTAAAGGTGCGGAGTAGGCTGGAGGGAAACAAGGCGAGAAATTGGAAGACCATTAGGCAGCTTTTGCAGGAGTCCAGGGAAGAGGTCTGGACTACAGGTTAAGCTCCATGAAGGCAAAGAGAGACAGAGTAGGGAGAAATCATCCAGAGACAGCTACATCTTTGTTCTCCTTCCCACACAGATTTTGATCCTGAGCTACAGAGAACTATTTCCTTCCCTGTGTTAATCACAGTCCTTCTGAGAAGCAGTCATCAAGCAGGATTAGGCATGCAAAAGATTAGGGAAAATGCTTGTGAAGGGAAACAGAAGGAGCTGGGGGAGACTCATCAGGCCACCATACAGGTCTGACCTTCTGGAAGGAAGGAAGGTCCCCTGCTTGCAGAGAAGTTCTAAGAAAGCTGGTCACTGTCACCTACCAGAGAAGTCCTGCATCTCCCAGAAATGGGCTTGCCTTAGTATCCCCAACACAGCGTCATTGGTTAGGAGCAGTGTGCAAGGAACTGCATCAGCACAACTATTTGGATTGATTTCAAAATGAAGCAACTGGCTGCCCACTGACCACACTCCCTGCTTTAGAGACTGGAGATTTTCATAGCTGCCACAGGCCCATCTTTCACTCACAGGCTAATCCGCCCGGCCATTCATATTTACCAAGTACCTAGATTACGGATTAGGTTTGTCACTATGGTGTTCCCTTTTTGTCCATGGGGAAAACTGTGCTATTTATATAGATATAAATATTATCTATAAAGTGTCTACATTATGGAAGATACTGTCCTCCAATGCTTTTCTCCTTTTGTCCAAGGGAAAAATTGTGAAACGTGAGGAGCTTATTAATGACATTACCAACAAACATGTCCTCAATCAAGTCATAAAAGAGCACCTCACCGATTTTGTTATTGAATACAACACTGAGGTCAGTGAGCCAAGGGGTCCCTGGGAGAAGGGAAGGTGGAGCAGCTGTGTGCATGGATGACCCATTTCCCTGGTAATTTCAGAACAAGGACCTGATTTATGAATTGCACATCCTGAATCACATGCTGCTCTTCGCCTCCAAAAGCTGGGAGTCATTTGGTTTGATAATGCAGCATTATAAATTGGCATCGAAGGAATTTACAAACAAGGTTTGTGGAAAGTGCTACTGCCCTTGTTGGATGGGTATCCAGGACACTAATGTTGTTTGCTGCCCTGGTGACTGTAAATTAAGCCCAGGGTGATTTGCATGTTCATTTGCATAAATTCCCTTATTTGCGTATTGATGCTACATATTATTTCCTACTTAATTTTATTTTATTTTTTTTTAAGATTATTTATTTATTTATTTGTCAGAGAGAGAGAGGGAGAGAGAGCAAGCACAGGCAGACAGAATGGCAGGCAGAGGCAGAAGCAGGCTCCCTGACGAGCAAGGAGCCCGATGCGGGACTCGATCCCAGGACGCTGGGATCATGACCTGAGCCGAAGGCAGCTGCTTAACCAACTGAGCCACCCAGGCGTCCCTTCCTACTTAATTTTAAACCAGCTTCCTCCTCCTTCCTGCCCAGTGTTTCTTCCTTTCTTGCCATACCTATGCTGTTCCTTCCCTCATCTTTTTGAGAAGTCTACTATGGGAACATGATGGTTTGGCTGCTTTTTTGATGAAAGATGCTCCAGGACGAGTGAAGGGCTGCCGTGTGGGTGGTCTTCGGCCTGGAAGTGAGGGGGAGGAGAGACCACCCCTGTCTGAGGTCAAATGAACAGGCTGCAGGTGTGAAGTGGCACGGATTGATAAGTAACTGCTGAGACTCCAGGCGTTAGCATCGCACAGACCTGATCTCAAACTCTCTTCTTCTTGGAAGAGATTTTGTTCATGAGTGTCTTAGCCACTGAATTTCAATCACCTTATGTAAAATAGAGAACTTCATGGAAGAATTAGAGGTGTCACAGGTAAAGCAATGAGCAAATGTGCAATGAACGGTGCTATTATTGCTCTCATCACTGTTAGAAACAAATCTGTTTTTATCAAGTGCCATACCTATGTGTCCCTACCACCTGGACTGTGGGGGCAATTTGCTTCATTTTTTATTTTTTTATGAGAAGTACGGTAATGGCAGATTATTTTCCTTTTGATGAAAATTACTCTAAAACTCAAATGAAACCATTAAAAACTTTGAAACCCAAAATGAACACTCAGTAAAGCCACTAGGGTGCATATTTAATGTTCGTGCTATAACCCACCACACTATTCTCCAGGGAGTTTGTTCCAATTACAGAAATAGTTCTTGTAGATATACTTCCTGGTTTGTTCAATTTTAAATTTTTGATGTAATTCAGCTGATCACAATCTGACTGCTTCCTTCTATGTCTCTTATGTTATAAGAGTCAATACATAGCCATATTTCTCCCAGATTTTTTTTTTTATTTAACTCTTTAATCTCAGTGGAGTTTGTTTTGGCATATATTGGGAGATAAGGTTCTAAGATGGCCTTTACCCCAGCTATCTAGCTTCCTGAATGCCATTTGATTGTGATCCATTTTAAAGCCAAAGATAAATGAATGAATATTATTCAGACAGGCCATTCCCCTATATCTTATCTTGTTCATGGCTAATCAATATTTGTTGAAAGTATTCAAGGATTTTTTTTTTCCCCAAGGATGGTTTTAATGCGTTGCTTTGTTTTCCACTCCCCAGCAGAGGGAAGCCTGTCAGGCACATAGTAGGGCCCTTAATATTTTGATAAATGAATGACCTGAGGGTATCAGTGTTTGCTGTGGCTTCCCTGCTTTGCCTCTTGCTTCTTCCCTGCAACCAGTGTCATCTTTTAAAAATTATCGTAGCACTTTCTGGCTCTCACTATTCTTTAGTGGCCTTCTATCTTACTCAAATAAAAGCCAGCTTCCTTACTAGACCTCTGATCTCATCTCTGACACATCTCTAACTTTGTCTCCCTTGACTCTCCCCTCATGGTGCTAAAGCCACATTGATCTTTCCATTCTATTCAGGAATATTCTAAGCTCCCTGACCCTAGGCCTTTGCACTGATAGTTTCCACTGCCTGATTCAATGTTCCCCTGACTTGTTAACTGATCAGCCAGGTCCCAGCTAAAACATCACCACCTTAGATACTCCTGACCCTCCTACCTAATACTGGGCTCTAACCTCATTGCACCTCTATGGTCATTCTCTATCACGGGGCTCTGTTTTATTGAATTAACACTCATTGCTATCTGAATTTATTAATTTGTTTACTCCTTTGTTGTGGGTCTTTTCCACTAGAACATAAACTCCATGAGGGCAGATTTTATCTGCCTTGGGCAGTTTATATCACCAGTGCTTCGCAAAATGCCCAGCAGGTACTCTGCGAATACTTGTTAAATGGCGAGTGAATGAAGTCATGAATTTCCTTGAGAGAAGAATAATCTAGAATAATAATGAGTTGACACATATTGAGCATTTTTACCTCCCCGTATCAAACCAAGCTTTTATACACATTGTCCTGTTTAATTCTCTCAGTGACCCTATAAGGTGGGTGCTCTTATAATCACCGCCATATGAGTAAGGAAATAAGCACAGAGAGGGTCAATTACTGTTTTGTCCAAGGACCTGGATGAAAGCTTAGGACCTCCTGACTTCCTATGGTTGTGTGGATGGGACCCTGCACAAGGATGGTGAAACCAGGCTGGGGGCTGACCTCTGACTGTGCCCCGGGGCACAGAGCTGCCACTGCCCCATAGAAAGTTGTTCTGTCTTTCAGATGGAAATAGCCATAGACCCTGCTATTCGCATTCCCTTAGGGCTCTCCCAAGGTTTCCCAGATTTCTTTCCGTAAGGGATTCCTTAGCTAATTTCAATCTTTACCCTTTTCATGGCCTCCAATCCCAGAGAGAGACTCAGGTTTTATTTGATTTGGCAGATCCTTTTCATCCTTGTGAATGCAGATGAACCCAGAAATGGACAGATCTTGAAATACTTCAGGATCACAGAGGCTAATATCCCATGTGTACAAATCCTAAACTTAAGCTCTGACGCAAGGTACAAAATGCCTTCTGAGGAGATAACCTATGAAAACCTCAAGAAATTTGGCCACAGCTTCCTGAATAGAAATGCCAAGGTAAGTTTGTTCTTGGACAAGATTTACTCAGAACCTCAAAACTGCGTAATTTTGCTGGCTTTGGTCATCTGAATGGGGAGGCAGAATCTCGTGATTCAAAGTGGGGAAATACCTGTATCTCTCCATCTCCAATCTTTTCACCTTTGACCTGTCCTGACTCTATAATTCCACCATATAACAATTCCACCAATAATTTTTTATTTTGAACGGCATTTCAGAACTGAAATGCAGGAGCTCCCAGGGCCAACGTTCTCTGAAAGGAGACACTTTTCCTCCTTTCAGACTCTCTTATGAAAGATTTAAGGATAGATGGATTTTATCGGAGAGGAGATAGGGTGGGGAAATATTTAAGCAATCGGGATTTAGCCTCAAAGATTTTATGTGCCTCTTATTGGGAGGTTAGAAAGGAGCCTCTTTTGCTAAAAGGAAGGAGAGTCTGTAGCAGGACCAGACATAAAACAGTATCTCCTGCTGTTTATGTAGCATTTGCAATGTCCCCCAGCCACCCTGCTGAATTAGGGGACTGTATTTTTTATTTTCCAAATGGAACCACTTTTGAGATTAATGGGTGGGGGTGTGCATTCTTCAAAAGTACTCTGGAACAACAGGAATAAATTGGAACTTTCCAGGCAAACCAGAATGTTTGGTCAGCTTCCCTCTGAGGATTCCCATTACCTTCTGTCCATTCCTGCACAGACACGCCTTCTCAAGTGAAAGCCATTTTTTTCTCTGATTCACAACATCATCACAAGCCAAGTGGTGAGGCTAGTATTTTCCATGTCATTTCTCCTCCTCCTACCTTCAAAACCCCAGATCCCATGCATTTGGACTTTGGATCACCTGCTCCCTCCCTCCATTGCTGTCCTCTGATCATGTCCCTTTCACTACCGGGAGACTTAAGCTCCTCATTGCAGACTTGCCCTCCATCCCTTCTCTGCCATCATTTCCAGAGACGCCAACATCCAGAACCCTGGTCTCTCTCTCTCCATTCATAATTGGTGTGTCCAAGCCATCCCAGCCACCTGCTCTTGTGGCCACACACTACAGATGGCAGTCCCTCTGAAAATCTGATTTCAAGCTCCCCATCCTCTTAATTCCTTTTTCTAATATCCACATTGCTACAATTCTTTACCTTTCTCATGGGCTCCAATCTCCTGATCTCCTTTCACAAACTCTTTTCTGCCTTCCTTCATGAACTTGGATTCCATGGTTCATAGCTCTGCCGATGATTCCCTTAACTTCTTTATCCCTTTATTCCTTAATCTACCTTCTACTTCTTTATACCCTGTAGAATTTACAAGGCAAAATCACAACTCTGGTTGAACCCACTTAATGTCCCTACTTCTTCCAGGCCAAGGCTAGAGAAAAAGAATACCACCATGAGGCAGGCCTCATGAAATCACAAATCTCCCAGGGGCTCTTTGAAATGTCCTGACATCTCTATATAAATTTCTCTTAGTGTGCTCATTCTCTGAATCTGAGTGTCTTTGTCCCCATACCCTATTCCTACTTTCAGTCTCAGCTGAGTATAAGACCATGTATCATTATGACAGGGGCCTCTCATTTTCCATCACCACATCTACAAACCTACCCAGAGCTCTACCCATTCTCTCTCCCTTCCTACTAGTTTACCTCAGGAGGTGTCTGTCTCCTCCTCAAGGGCCAACACATACTCCCATGCTCTTGCAATAGAGATGAGCACCTTTCACATGACACGAGATGTCAATGCCTGGTCTGACTCACTTCTAATTTCCATCTTTTTCATCATTTCCCATCAACCATGCCCAGCCTCCACCCTCCTTTATGCTCCCTCAAAATGAATCTTCAAGTCATTTCTAGAGGCTGCTATGGGGATGAGGGAATTATTGTTAACTGGAAAGGAGAACAGAGAGCAGGAATGAGGAGTGGGGAAGACCCTCCAGGCAGAGCTATGGCATAAACAAAGGCCTGAGGTAGAAGCCTAGCCCTTTGGGGAAACAGAAGATCAGTATAGTTGAAAATACCAAGGAAAGAATGGTAATGAACTTGATGAGACTGGTAGGAGCCAAAGTGTGATAAAGGTCTTATAGGTCATGTAAATTATCTTGTGTTTGATTCTTGAAGTAATTGGGAACAGCTAAATTTTGGGGGGAGGGAGGAACAAACTAGTTAAGATGTTGAAGACATGAACCGCACTCTCATCTAAGAATCTCAAGAATCATGTATTTGGAATGCTAGAATTCATCCCAGCTTGAAGCCCTGCCTCTTCCCCACCCTCTGATCTCTCAATCTGCCCTGAATAATTCAGGCTGGACATCAAGCACTTCAAACTCTTTCCCAAAGTAGTTGTAAGAACAAGAGAAAACTTTTCATTGTTTCCCATCAGGGCAGGGAGCCCCAACTACCAACGTACCCTTTCTGGAGACAGACCTCTCAAATTTGCTTCCTAGAAACATCAATCCAGTGAAGACATTCCAAAATATTGGGACCAGGGGCCAGTTAAGCAGCTCGTTGGGAAGAACTTCAACGTAGTGGTCTTTGACAAGGAAAGGGATGTATTTGTGATGTTCTGTAAGTATCTCTGCAGAGGCCATAGAAGACATGGCCCAGACATTACCTTTCAAGTGTTGCTCCTGAATTCTGGGGCCCCAAATCTCCAAAATCTATCAAAACACCATGCCAAGGATGGTCTTCAAATATCTAAAAGGATTGGATCAAGATGCTATCAGCTACAATTCAACTCTCCCTGAAAATCCAATTCTTGGAACATAGGAATACCTTCCATATAATCCAGTCCTGTGGCTTCTATAGCAATAATAATGCTAATGGCTAACACTGATTCAATGCTATGGTATACCAGGCCTTTTGCTGAGCCATTCTATACTTTATCTCATTTAATCCTCACAACATACTTTTTTTTTTAATAATTTTTTTAAAGATTTTATTTATTTATTTGACGAGGGAGAAAGAGCACAAGTAAGCAGAGAGGGAGGCAGAGGTGAGGAGGGGAAGCAGGCTCCCCCACTGAGTAGGGAGTCCGATGCGGGACTCGATCCCAGGACCCTGGGATCGTGACCTGAACGGAAGGCAGTCGCTTAACCAACTGAGCCACCCAGGCACCCCTCATAACATACTTTTGAAAGTAGCTACTATTATTGCTCCCACTTTGCACAGGACTAAATAGAGTCTCAGGGAGGTGAAGAAACTTCCAAAGTCAGGCAGCGAGTAAGTGCTGGAACTGGAATTGGAGTCTGGACAGCCTGACCCCAGTGCCTTGGCTGGTCATTGCTGGACAGAATAGCAGTTCTGGCTTTATGTAACTTGTCAAATGGCCCGTATTGAACCTACCTGAGTTGGTGTGGCCAAACTGAAGACTCAAATCATGCAGGTAAAGGGCTTAGCAGTGTCTGGCATATTCTGAGTACTTGATAAATGACAGTTCTTATTATTCCTATTGTTGTAATTACTTTCAGTGCTTGCCTAAGGACTACTGCCCTTTCTCTGCTGTTTCTGATTTGCACATGAGAGCCAGAGCCAGGGACCTCTCTCCCACCCTGAGACACAGAGAAGGATGACACTGAAGTTATTCAGAAATCTCTTGTATTTTACCATCTATGGAGGACCCACAATGAGCCAGGCATGAGTTGGCTGTATACAGACATGCTCTTATTTCCTCCTCAAAACAAGCCTCTAAGGAAGGTCCAGGAGATTTCCCCATGATACAAATCAAAGAACTTAGCCTCAGAAAGATTAATTACCTCAAGTCCCACAGTAAGTAACTTGGAAGGCAAAAACTTCCAATCAAGCTCTGATGCCCTTCCTTCCTGAGGGCTGCATTGCATCATGCACGCCTTTAAAAAACTCACTGAAATGGACTCTCATCCACAGGATGAGGTGTTTAAGGGCCATATGATGGAATAACCATGATCTATTGCCTTTAAGTGCAATAGATAAGAGGCGGGGCCACTTTTCTATACTTAACTGACACAGAGCTAAGAGAATGCCTATTTGATTCTGGTAAAAGGCAAAAGCAGCCTCATTTTCTTGGAAGCAGACCTGTCAGATTGGCCCCCTGGGGCTGTGAACATTATCTCCCCGCCCCGCCCCCCCACTCCAACCCAGGCGCAAGCTGCTCCAGGGGAGCTGCGGGGAGAACAGATGGTGAGGGAGGCACTTGGTTTGTAAATGGAGGGATGATTATCCAAATGCAGAGTGTCGGGGCCCTTGAGGCCACCCTTCCCACAGAGCCAGAAACTTTAAGGGGTTGATAAGCAGGAAAGGTTAGAGCTCCTCCCTGATTTTCTCCAGAGGGCCTGATTCAAAGCTAAAGGAATGGTCCCTAAGGACTAAAAGGCAGGGTGGTAGAATGGTCACAAGTCAAAGCAGCCTGACTTCAAATTCCACTTCGCTGCTTAATTACCTGGGTGACCTTGGGCTGTGAGCTTAACCTCTGCTGGAAAACTCTTGTGTGTGCATGCTCTCTCTCTTACACACACACACACACACACACACACAATTTCTGGTAGAACATGAGGAATCATCTAGCATATTCCTTTTTCCTTCAACTGGAGCGGAAAGCCATTTTTTTGTTTTGGGGTTTTTTAAAGATTTTTTTTTTTTTTTGGACAGACAGAGAGATCACAAGTAGGCAGAGAGGCAGGCAGAGAGAAGGGGGGAAGCAAGCTCCCCGCTGCACAGAGAGCCCAACATGGGGCTCTATCCCAGGACCCTGAGATCATGACCAGAGCCGAAGGCAGAGGCCCAACCCACTGAGCCACCCAGGCGCCCCTGGAGTAGAAAGCTATGTTTAAAAAAAAAAAGAAGAAGAAGAAAATGTCCTAGCCTGCTAAAAATATTAGTGTCTGGGTAGAGGGGACTAGATTAATTTTTTTCTAATTGATTTAATAATGACCAGGTACTGTGGTTGAAATGTAAAATAAGTAATATAGTATTCAAAGAAGGAAGAAATGCAATTTGCAGAAATAGCAGGACCATTAGTAGAACACAGTGACAGTATTTCTGGGGTAGCACTGGCTTTCAGTCTTTATTAATGTGAGCTTACACAACAGCCCTTCTCTTCCAGATGCACCCTGGTCAGAAAAGTGTAAGGCACTGTTCCCAGTTTTGGAGGAGTTGGGCAGAAAGTATCAAAACCACTCGACAGTCACCATTGCCAAGATGGACATCACAGCAAATGACATTCAGCTGATGTACCTGGACCGGTACCCCTTCTTCAGGCTCTTCCCCATCAACTCTCAACAAGTGAGGGGCTCTTGGGACCTATATACCCAGAAATACCGTTATGTTATTATCATGGACCCAATTTCTCCTGATCTCCAGCTCTGCCTTCTACCAAATCAGCTTCATTCTCGGCTCCAGCCCCCCTTATCCTCTCATGTTCAATTTGAAGCATGCTCTCCATTAGCTTCCCCCAAAGTCCCAAGACTTGCAGAATTGGGTCCCACTTGGGTCAGCTGCTCTTCTCTGACTTAGTCATTGCTGTCAGGAAGATGTGGTTCCCTCTGATATTGGGGCTGAGCTCTACCCAGACTATTTGGAATAAGGTGGGGGGGAATCTCCATGTGAATATTGGAGGTAGGGTGCTACGAGAAGAGGGAAGACCACATGATAGAAAAACAGGTCAATGTCTTTTACACACCAGTGTCACAATCACCAAGCATCACCAGTGCCATGGAACATACTCTCTGTGCTGCTCTGGCACCTAGGGAAGGGTGTCCATCAAAGCACTGCATGCAAAGGTTCCTGCCCCAACAGGAGTATGACTGAGAGTGGGAGAGAAGTCATGATGCGGGCCCACCGCCACTTGCAACTGGAATTGAAGGGGACAGATTCTGGAGGGCAGATATTCCATGCAGACATGGGATTTTAAAGAATGCTGAAGATTTAAATCAGATTAGCAGAGGGGTGTAAACTATAGGCAGAATTGCAACAGGCATGAGAAGGTGGGCAAAAGGGTGGCCACAGTGTTGTGAAGAAGAGGCCATCCTTCTGGTACAGAACATGCATGTGGGGGAGTCGTGGAAAATGAGGCTGAGTTGAGAGTGTGCTGTGGTGCAGCTGTCATAGATCTTCCATTATCTGAAGAGGAGTGTAGACAACTAGTGGGCAGTAAGCAGCTTCATAATCTTCTTAAAAGACTGAAAGACAAAAGGGAACTAGGGATGGCTGAGCAATGATCATGTATCAGATGCTCTGTAAAATAATAACTAGTCTTTTTTAATGATAACAGTAAAAACAACTATATACAGCACTCACTGTGAGTCAGGCACTGTTTTAAGTGCTTTTCATATAGTAGCTCATTAAATTTACATAATAACGTTATGTCATAGGTAATGTTATCATCTGTACATTTTAGATAGCAAAACTGAGTCATAGGTTACACAGGGTTTGAGCCCTGACAGTGTGGCTGTGAAGTCCCTGAGCCAATGACGGAGGAATTTTTATTACCCTTATCTTAGAGCCATAGTAACGGAGGCTCAGAGAGGCTAAGGAACCTGCTCACTGTACTCAGGTTGTTAGGAATTTGACCCTGGATTTATCCTATGTAGCAATCCCTGAATACCTTGCAGGAAGAGGCTACTGTTGTGACCTTGTTCTGTTTTCTTTCTAGGCTATACTGTACACAGGAGAACATACCCTGAGGGGCTTTTCTGACTTCCTGGAAAGTCAAATCAAGACAAGGATTGAGGATGAGGATGAGGATGAGGATGAGGTAAGGCAAAAATGGCAATACCCAGGATTATTCTGTTCCACACAAGAACAGATCAAGAACTCAATTAACTAGGGAAGAATGTGTCAAGAGTCCAATAATCTTGTGCTCTCTGGTGATCACTGACTACAGGTGAACAACCACCTCTTCTAAATGATTTTATTTCAAGGGCACTTACTGCAAGGAAGCAGAAACAGCAGACTTTAGAAACAGAAGGAAAGGCTGTGAGGTCTCCTAAGGCTGCTTCCCTGGGTCCACCGTTCCTGAGATGGTAACCAGATGTCTTGACGGGATCCAGCTCTTTGGCATTATTTTCCTGATGGCTGGATAATCATCCCCATCCTCTCAGAATCCCCAACCCCATCCAGGCCTCAGTGAGGCCATCTGCAAGAAGGTGCCATCTATACTAGTTAGAACCCTTTCAGTTGCAAATGTCAGAAACATTACTCTTTGGTTTAAGCAACAATGGGAACTTAATCCATATAACTGGTAAGAACATCAGGTGGATCCAGGGGATCAAACTCATTTTCTGTCTCCCCATTCTCTGCTTTCCTCTATGTTGGCTTTATTCTCAAACAGTCACTTCCCCATGGAGGGTCAAAGATGGCCCCACAGCTTTAAGCTAATATCCTTCCAGCTTAGAAAACAAGCACCTGGGGTGCCTGGATGGGTCAGTCAGTTAAGCCTCTGCCTTCTGTTCTGGGGTCCTGGGATGGAGCACTGCTTTGGGCTCCATGCTCATTGAGGAGCTTGCTTCTCCCCCTGCTTTTGTGTGGTGGTCTCTCTCTCTACAAAAGAGAAGAGAACAGAAGAGAACAGAAGAGAAAAGAAGGCATCTATTTCTTCATAGTCCTAGCAAATGTCCTGGATAGGGAGTTCATGAGAGGCCTGGGTCACACGTCTAGCCCTGGAGCTAGACCTGGGGTACCCACACTTGTGGCCTTCAAGTGGAGAAATGGGGTTCTCCAAAGGCCCTATTTCTGGAGGGGCAAAACCATGGCTGGGAATTTCCTCACCTAAGCCAAATGGGCCTTTGATCCTCAAGTGTCTCTCTCTGGGTATTTCCCAGAAAAAAAGGCTTGGTAATTACAATCACAATTATCACATATTTCTTGCCTCTTTATTTCTTTATCCTATTTCTTCCCTTCTGTCTTTCTTTTTTTGAATAGCTGTTGTCTGTTGAACAAAGTGAAGTGACCGAAGAGGAGGCATTAGCTGAGGAAAAGAAGGTACCTTTTATCAAAGAAGAGTTACCTGACCAGAAGTTGCCCGAGCTGGAGAATGTGACAGTGCCGTTAGAGCCAGCTGGACAGAAGGAAACAGCTGAGGAGGAAGAGAAGGTGGCTAAGCCAAAGGGACCTCCAAAACAAGAGAAGAAACCGAAAGTCAAGGAAGAACTGTAGCTTCTTCAAAGCCCAGAGCCATTTTCTAAGGGGAATCTACTCCAAAAAAATTATATATCATTGGGGTGGGTAGAAGCTGGATGATTAAAAACTCCTGAATGTCTTTGGCCCTGTTCTACTCATTGCTTCTTTTTCCTGGTTGGGGCTGCCTTAGAAGAGCTGTTTGGTCTGAAATTCGTACAGGGTTGCGAGCAAAGCCATAACTGCAACAATTAATGATTATTTACAACATGCTGCTCAGTCATGCAATTCTCACATCACTTTCATTATCCCCATTTTACATATGGGGAAACTGAGGCAAAGAGACGTTAGGCAACTGGTGAGGATCACACAGTTAGGAAGCCCTTGAGATATGATCCCAGGCACTCTCACTCCAGAGACTGCATTTAACCACTATGCACACAGTACCTCCACTAGGGTGGAGTCCCCAGGGTGGGGACTGATTTCTTTATGCTTCATTTTGACACAGTAAGAAAGAGATCCAGCCCCAAACAACTCCCCCAGTCTTCTATATCTCAGTAAGTGACTCACTCTCTTAAGCACCAAACTGCTAGCATAATGCTCAACTCCCTTCCTTCACTACCCTAAAAGAAACCCCACCAACTGGTGTGACTCCACCCACTTGCACTGGCTCCACCCCCTTCCATCCAGTGACACACCTCCCTTATCTCAGGATGACTCCACCCACTTCCCCTCCACCACCACCTACCATTCTCAGCCCTGGAAGTCTCCTGGAATGGTGTGCTTCTACTGTTACTCTGTACATCCCTGCCCACCTGACATCCATATTCCATAAAGTTGGTGAAATTATCTTTTAAAAAGCCACAGTCTTGGGATGCCTGGGTGGCTTGGTTGGTTGGACGACTGCCTTTGGCTCGGGTCATGATCCCTGAGTCCCGGGATCTCTGCCGGCCTCGGGCTCCCAGCTCCGTGGGGAGTCTGCTTCTCCCTCTGACCTTCTCCTTGCTCATGCTCTCTCACTGTCTCTCTCCCAAATAAATAAATAAAATCTTAAAAAAAAAAAAAGCCACAGTCTTGAAGACTTGCAACACTACCCGTTTTAACAGTATAATGGAATCTTTACTGCTTTTAGAGTAAGATTCAGTCTCCTTAATGTGCCTTCAAGGCTTGGAAAGTTCTGGCCCCACAGATCTCTTCTACTTTTTCCTCTCTCCCTCTCACTTTCTAGGCTCCAGCCATGCTTCCTGTCTATTCTTTGAATAGTTCAAGTGTTTGTCTCTCCTCATGGTTGTTAATTCTGCCTAAATGCACATGCGGTACACTCCCACAAATCTTCATGCAGATGTATTTTTTCATCCTTCAAACCTCAGTTCAAATGTCACCACCTCAAAGAAGCCTTCTCAGATACCAATATTTGAAAGCATCTTATTTTGCTGTGCACTAATATACCACTTGCTTCCCCCACTGGTGGGTAAGTCCCTGGGGAGCTGATATATCAGCTATTTTGTTGTATTTTGTTCCACTGTATTTCCAATACTTAAAACACTGCTTAGACACACTAGATGCTTAGTAAATAAGTATCCATAGAGCAAATGAAATTTCATATCAGGCAGCACCCCATCTCTGAGATACATGATTTCACTGTCATCCCAAAAGGGGGAGGTGCTGACAGTGTTGCCTAGAGACACAAATTAGACTCTGTATTAGCTTCCTATTATTGCTCTAACAAATAGCCACAAATTTAATGGCTCAAAAAGTAATCAGCCTTCTTACAGCTCTGAAGGCCAGAAATCAGAAGTCAATTTCACTGCGCTAAAGTCAAGGTGTCATCAGGGTTGGTTTCCTGTGGAAGAATCCCTTGACTTGCCTTTTGCTGCTAGAAACTGCCTGCATTCCTCAGCTCATGGGCCTGCCCAGACAAACTTACATCACGATTCTCTGAACTTAAATAAATCATACTGCAAGGTCCCTATTGTCACGTCAGGAACCATTCACAGCTGCTGGGAGATTAGGACAGACATACTGGAAAATCACCATTCAGCTGACCACAGATTCATGGGGCTGATTTGTAACAAACGTTTTGGCCAAGTGATAAAAGAGCTCCTCTTGAAAAAAGGGATATTATTTTACAGACCAAGGTCTCTACAAATCGTCTAGGACTTTCCACTTCCCACCTATCATCTAAGAGAAAGTCTGTTTGTATTCCTTCAAGCCTCTGGATTCAGCTCCTGGGCCTCCCTCTCCCACCCCTAAACCTGGCCTGTCCACATCCAGATGAAGCAGGGAACAGCCTGGAACTCACCTGAGCCAGAATGCCCCGACAGGGGCAGGTGTTAGTATTCAGGACACGGTGTGAGGCTCACCTGCCTCAGCCTTAAGGCTATGTGGCTGCTGGTCAAAGGAGGGGTTTATGGGGGCGGGCTGCTAGGAATAAATCACATGGAACAGAGTCCCCGACTGGCCACCAGCCAGAAAATGCATGTGCTACCTGCAGGTCCTGCATCTGTCTGAGGCCTCGAGAAGTGGGGGCTCAGGTTGGGAAAAACAGTTGGAGGTAAGGCCAGGGATGACCCTTCTGTCTGGAGAGTCGTCTCCCTTGGCTCATTTTCTACCCCCTCCAGCATACACCACTCTCACAAAAATCCTTTCTATTCTGTTTGGTTAGTTTTTCAAATTTCTCCACACCTTAGCTTCAGTCCCTCAAAAAAAGACCTGAAACCACTTATCTCTCATGGCTGAGCACAGAATGCTTTTTACCCCAAGGAGTGCAATGCATCATAGGAGAAAATCTGAAGAAGATTAAGGGCTGTAGTATGGATTTACCACGGGCTAGCTGGGTAATCTCAGGGAAGCAATTCAGTATTTCTGAACTACATTCTTCTTGGGAATGTGTTGCTGGGCCTTGTTGTCTGAGACACTAAATGTAAAAGCATTCAAATAGTCTCTGACCCAAGAGAGGCACTCAGTAAGTGACAGCCGTCGAGTTGAGATTATTAAGATTATTAAGATAAGTTTCTTACCTTTAAAGTTTAAAAGTTAAGAGAGGAAGAGCATTCCAAGAAGATGGAAACTTCTGATAAACTGAGTAAAGTAAGGTTTGTTCAGAAACAAATTCACTTATTTGTGGAGCATAACAAATAGCATGGAGGACAAGAGAAGATGGAGAGAAGAAGGGAGTTGAGGGAAATTGGAAGGGGAGGTGAACCATGAGAGACTATAGACTCTGAAAAACAATCTGAGGGTTTTGAAGGGGTGGGGGGTGGGGGGTGGGAGGTTGGGGGAACCAGGTGGTGGGTATTAGAGAGGGCACGGATTGCATGGAGCACTGGGTGTGGTACAAAAACAACAAATACTGTTATGCTGAAAAGAAAAAAAAAAAGAAACAAATATTTTTTGGCTACTCTTCTGCAAGTAAGATAAAGAAAAAAAAAGTGACTGAATAGCAACATGGATGTCTTTAGAGATCTTCATGAGCAATGTAAATGGAGCCGGCCGTTCAGGACATGTATCAGTGTGAGTCCGAGGGGAAAGTGTGCAAATAAATCTTTTGTGAAGTTTGGCGATGAAAGGATGGAAAATAGGATGGTGGCTGGAGGGAGTGTGGGGTTAAAGGAAGGTTTCTACAGAAGGGACTAGCAGAAAAAAAATAATTAAAAAAAAAGAAGGGATGAGCAGATGAGAATACTTCAAGTGCCTCTAAGAAGAGAGAGTTATAGGAGAAAGGGGTAGGTAAAGGTGAGGGAGAAAGGTTATCAGCCCAGGGAGAAGGAAGCTGCTCTCATAATGGCAGGAGAGGAGATGTGGAAGATGAGTCCAGGGACAGGAAGGGAAGCAATGCTTAATGACTCCAAGAAGAATGCCATGATGTCATTAAATGTGTGGGGCTGGGAGACGATAGGGGTTTTGAAGAAAGAGTGGAAAAACAACCAAATAGAGAAATACCACAGGATGCTCCAGCTCTGTTGAGGGCAGGTGATGCTTATTGTTTTAAAATGTAGTTTTGTTATTATTATTTAGATATGGCAAGGCTAACAGATGAGAAGATGAATGCCATTGAAAACATAGTTGATTAGATTCCCAGATCCCAAGAGGAGGGGGCACACGAAGAAGCTCCAAGGTCACTCAGGAGGCCAAGGGAGGGGGGAGCCATGAGCAAGAACCTTTCTTGAGGTTTCCATGGGAGGAAAAAGGAGAAGCAGGGCAACCAGGTTTAGGATGGATAGTTTGAATAATTTCAGTAGGTCCTGGGATGAGGGAATGCTTCTCCTTGACTGGTGTCTGGCCCTGGGGTGATGAGGGCAGGGGAATAGTGGCTCTGAGTGTGAAAGCCCCAGCAAAGGAGGGCTGGGGGGTGTGGGTGGGGGCTGGGCTCTGAGTGGTTCGTTTGCATATGAAAGGCAGATCTCTAGCCAGCTGTTTGCAATCTCTAGGAATACTATCCTTAGCCTGAGAGGGACAATCCCTCCAGGGTCAGTAAAGTCCCAAGATGTACAAACATCAAATACAAAACTAGAAAAATGTGGTTACTAGACTGATGAATAATCTCCAACACAAATGCCCCATATTCCTGCTTGTAGCCTTTGCCCAGACAATTCCAGGAGCCACCTCGAGCCTCCATTTTAATCCTTTAAAGACACCGGACTCTAGTTTAGACGGGGCCTCATATGCACCAACCAGAAGGGATATTCGCCATCCAAAATAGAGAAAAAGAATATTAAGAACTTTTATTTTCTTCTTAAGTGGCGGGGGGCAGGGACATTCCTATAGAAGAAAAGAAAAAGAAAAAAAAAAGGACAGTTAGTTCAGAAAAAAAATAACATAAAAAGGAAGAGATAATGAGTTCCCTTTTTGTGGGAGAATTGCCAAAGTAAGCAATGAGATTTCTCACTTATTTTTTTGACAAAGATGAAGGAAAGTGTACAATGGTGGGATCCTAAACAAGTTTACTTATTTTTTAAAAAGACTTTGTGAGAGAGAGAGAGAGAGAGAGAGAGAGCGAGCACGGGTGCACACACAGGGGTTGGGTGGAGGGGCAGAGGGAGAGAGACAAGCCGATTCTCTATTGAGCAGGGAACACAACACAGGGCTCAATCCCAGGACCCCAAGATCATAACCTGATCCAAAGTCAGATGCTTAACCAACTGAGACACACAGGTGCTCCTAAACTAGTTATTTTTAAAATCTCTCTCTGGGGTGCTGTTTGGGAAGAGGTATCGAAATTCTTAAAACTGCACCACCTCAGGGCGCCTGAGTGGCTCAGGCAGTTAAGGGTCTGCCTTGGATTAGGTCATGATCCCAGGGTCCTGGGATCAAGCCCCACATCAGGCTCTCTGCTCAGTGGGGAGCCTGTTCTCCCTCTCCATCTGCCACTCCCCCATTTGTGCACGCTCTCTCTGTCAAATAAATAAATAAAATCTTTACAAAATATATATTAAAAACAAAACAAAACAAAACAAAAAAAAACCGCACCACCTCTTTGACCCAGAAATTTCACTCCTACAGAATTATCCTGAGGATACAACTGCATAGTGCTGATGGTTACCCTACCACTAAATGAGACAGGATGAGAAAGTTTACATGCATTACATTTTTCTCTATGGGACTAACAATCTCTATGGGATTGCCATCTACATGGGACTGGGTCAGGACCCATGGGCTTGAGCCCAGGCTCTGCCATTTTGACCCCTGTGACTATACATCAGCAAAGCAGTATTGACATGTAGAATCGTCACACCACCTCTGTTCTCACCATCTTCTCCTTGCACCACCATAAAAACTTTTAAGAGATAGGTACTTTCCTTTTACAGATACGAAAATGACCTCAGGAAGATTATTAAAGAAATGAGTCCTCTCACACACAATAAATGGCTAATCGGGAGCCCAATGGACTGACTCAAAAGTCAGTCTACTTAGCCACAAAGTTATCCACCTCCCTAGGGGGCCTATCCTCATGGAAACTCAGATCTCTTACTTTACAGCATGGGTCTGGTCTGATGATGTCTGATTATCTTCTGGCTTTGACCTTCAGCCATATCTACCTCCTCTCCTACTCATGTCCAGACCATAGAGGAGCTTGCTGAGCTCATAAGGATGGAGTGTGCCTCAGCAGGGTGCCCTCCCCAAATGACCACAGGCATATGTCCTAATGGGGGCAATAAAAACTCTCTTTTGCCCCAGCACACCCTGGCTTTGGATACAGACCTCTGCCTGGCTCTTTGGGTCCACCTTGTCCTTCTCAATGACCAAGAAAATGCCTAGTACCTTGGCACTGCTTTTCCAGTTAATTTCTAACTAAGGAATCTCTTTATGCCAAAAGGTACAAAACTGAGGCCTTATATTTGCAGGCACAAGTTTGACCCCCAATGTCAATCATTTGGGGTGTTAGGAAAAAGAACAACAATGTGACATCCTAGGACAGGAAAGCACTGTGCCCAAAGGGGAAAACATTCCACCCTCAAGAAAACAATCTCAAGAAACAGAACCAGAGAATAATTGGAGGAGAGACTGCCAACCAGGGGCAGATGGATATATAGGAGGCAAACACTCGTCAACGGACTAATTCTATCTCTCTGGCTTCAGGTAAGGCTATCTACGGCTCTCTTCTCCTAGCCACTTCTCCCCACCTAGTTCTCTGCTGATTCCCTTTCTGTTTGGGAGAGAGGGGAAGTAAATGAAGAGACTGGACTCCGAGTCAGACGCAGATTGGGTCATTCCTCTGCTGACTGTTGGCTTCATTGTCTTCGGTTGGTCAATCTCCCTCTCTTTGAGGCTGTGCTTTTCTAGTAACAATGACTATTTATTTCTTCACTCATTCAACAAATATCAGCGAAATATCTACTATGTACCAGGCACTGGGGATAGAGTAGTGAACAATAATAGCATTTGCTATATGCCAGGCCCTGCTTTGATTAATCCCCATGATAAAATGCAGTCAGTTATCATCTGCCTCAGTGTTTTCAAAGTACAGGTCATGTGACCCATTAGTAGATCATGAAATCGTTTGTGGTTTATATCCAAAATTTTCTTTTAATTAAATGTTATCAACTATGTCAGCAAGCAATGCATTCAGTAGTTAAGAATTTTATAAAACTTGTAATTTGTGTATGTGTCTGTGCGCATGGGTACACCGTGAGTGTACCCATGCACACACACAGGCACCTACATCAGGTAATGGCAAAAGATATTTTCCTTTTAACAGACTGTGGTCACAAAAGCTTGGAAAATACAGTTCCAGAACACAAGTTCTTTGATCACAGGGACTTCAAACTGAGCCTGGCGCATCCTAGGCACTCAGTTTGTGAAAGCAATGATCCGTATTTCATAGATGAGGAAACAAATTCTTAGCAAACTGTAATCCTTGCCCACTGTTACATTGTTAGTGATTAGTAAAACAGGGATTTAGATGCTGGTGACAGGCTCCAGGTCCCACACATTTAACCACCATCTACTCCCCTGGTTTGCTGCTGTAAAAATGGAGGCAATAGTAATACCTATCTAGGATTATCTGACCAATTTAGTGAAATAATAAGCAACTGCTCTGGAAACACTAAAATCCACTTTGAAGGTTAGTCATATCTCAAGCAACTTTGCAATATATGGGCTGCATGAAGTTGGGGATCTTGCCTGTCCTATTCATGCTTTGCTTGGACTGTAGCTCCATTTGGCACTTGGTAGCTACTCCATAAATGTTTGTTGAATGGATAAATGGATCTGGGCAAGTTGTAAGTATCCCAGCAGGGGATCGGGAGTGGGATGGGAAAACCCAAAGCTGCCTCCAATAAGATGGTGAGTCCGGAACACATGACTCCACCTTGCCGCTTCCTGTTCCAAATGAGACTCAGTTCTTCCAGATGCACTGAGACTGGGAGAGCAGAGGCTAATATGTGGGTGGGAGTAAGGGTGGGGTCACAGATGGGAAAACCACCAAAGCTAGGGCCACAACACTGTACACTTTCTGTAGTTCATATAAATGGCATCTTCAGGAGTTGTACAGTACACGACCAAAGAACTCCTCCCAAAATACTGTGGGGAAGTAAGATCATCCCATCCATCTCTGTTCCACAAGACTCCAGGCATCACAGACAGAGAGGAAATCCCAAGGGGTCAACCTGTCTTTGCCTTTGGGCAGGTTCTCCTCAGACCAGAAGTAACTGTGAAGAGCAGAAAGAATGGGGCAACTTTCCTCCCTGACCTCAGTGTGGACGGTAGTCACGGTAACCTCTTGGTTCATCATAGCTTCATTCATTGACACCTCGGAAGCAAGTAAGTGGGGTGTATGTGTGTGTATGTGTGTGTGTCCAGGGAACAACAGAGGAGATCAACAGAGGAGGTCTGGCTCCCTCTCCTCTAATGTTTAGTATTTGATTTATTCTAAACCCATTTTTTACACTTTAATGTATATAGGACTCAGATGGGAATTTTGCTAAAATGCAGATTCTGATTCAGTAGGCCCTGTGTAGGGCCTGAGATTCTGCATTTCTGACAAGCTCTCAGGTGAAGCTGATGCTGTGGTCCTTGGATCACACACTGAGAGGCAAGAGTCTAGAACACCACTAAGGTCCCCTAGCACTTTACTGGAAGGGAAAGAACATATTCAACCCCACTGGAGATCTGAACACACCTAAATGGCTCCCAAACACCTCCCCCTGGATTTTTTTTTTTATTTTAAAGTTTTTATTTATTTGACAGAGAGAGCTCACAAGTAGGCAGAGAGGCAGGCAGAGAGAGAGGGGGAAGCAGGCTCCCCACTGAGCAGAGAGCCCGAAGCGGGGTTCGATCCCAGGACCCTGAGATATTGACCTGAGCTGAAGGCAGAGACTTAACCCACTGACCCACCCAGGCACCCCATCCCCCTGCACTCTTATGAGGTCATTCCACTGGGTCTTGCATTATCCTCATCTAGCTTTCAGCTTCTCCCTGGAGAAGGGAGCTGGGTGTCTCCCTGAGCTGGAGTACTTTGGGGCACAGTAAATGCCATTTCAGTGTCATGGTTAAGAGGTTAAGAGCATATACTCTGTGGTCCTGCTGCCTAGGTTTGTGTCCTGGCTCTGCTCCTTACCAACAAAGCAAGTGGCTTAAACCCTTGGAACCCCAGTTTGCTCATCTTTAAAATTAGGGTAAATACAAAAGCAATCCTACAGGGCCATTGGGGAAGATTCAAGGAGATAATGAGTGAAAAGCACAATCCCAATGTCTAGCATATAGTAAGTGCTTAATAAATGACAGCTCGTTATCTTCATTGTTTTTTACTGTCATGGAGGACATCACACAAAGTGTGACAGCCGCTTTCAGGGAGAGTAGGGGAAGTCTTCAGAAGGGAGGCAGAGAAGAACTGGGCAAAAGAAATGAAATGTTCAAAGGTGGGGAAGGGGCAACAGGGTTACCTAAATCTTACCAAGTGTCAAGAACTCTGTATTATTCCTCTGAATGTGGAAATGTAGATATTTTGAAAGAAGACACAGTTTGAAGCAATGCTTAACACAGAAGAATGCACAGTGGAATCATCGGGGGAGTTTTGTTTAGTCATTTTGGAGAGACTCAACCAGGGACCAAGTCTTAAAGAACACGGTACCCTGAGGGATGCAGGAGGACTCTGAGTGACCACTGGCCCCGCTGCCCCACTCTGAAGCTGGGCTCTTCTGTCCACAGGAAGCTGCTCTGAATGTCACAGCAATGCCACCTGCATGGAGGACGGGACTGTCACAACATGCTCCTGCCAGGTGGGTTTCACTGGCGACGGCCTTCTGTGCACAGACCTGGATGAATGTGTCATTCCTGGGGCCCACAACTGCTCCAAGGGCAGCAGCTGCGTTAACACACTGGGCTCCTACTTGTGCACCTGCGCTGCAGGTTTCCATCTGACGCCTGGGCTGGGGTGCACCGATGTGGATGAGTGCACCCAGCCAGGGCTCAGCCACTGCCACCCCCTAGCCACCTGCATCAATACCAAGGGCAATTACTCATGTGTCTGTCCTGCAGGCTACCTGGGGGACGGGCAGCACTGCGAGTGCTCCCCGGGCTCCTGTGGGCCGGGACTGGACTGTGTGCCCGAGGGTGACACGCTGGTGTGCGTGGACCCATGCCAGGAGCACCAAGTCCTAGATGAGTATTGGCGCAGCACAGAGTACGGGGAGGGTTACACCTGTGACCTGGGCCTGAGCGGCTGGTACCGCTTCATGGGGCCGGGTGGTGTGCGCCTGGCAGAGACCTGCGTGCCGGTCCTGCACTGCAACACGGCCGCGACCATGTGGCTCAACGGCACGCACCCGTCCAGTGATGAGGGCATAGTGAACCGCAAAGCCTGCGCGCACTGGAGTGGTCACTGCTGCCTGTGGGACGCGCCAGTCCAAGTGAAGGCCTGTGCTGGTGGCTACTATGTCTACAACCTGACCGCGCCCCCCGAGTGCTATCTGGCCTATTGCACAGGTGAGTGGGCGCCCCGTCCCCACACTCCAGACCTGGGTGGGCACCACAAGAGACCAGGGAGCATCCCTGTTGACCATCTTTGTCTATGATCCCGTAGACGCCAGCTCCGTGATGGGGACATGTGAGGAGTGCAGTGCAGAGGAGGACTGCAAATCGGATGATGGCACATGGAGCTGCCAGTGCAAACAGGACTTCAACATCACTGGTGAGGCCAGTGGGAGGAGGGCACCGTGTTGAAAATGTCAGCAACCGGGGGAGGAACATATTCCTATATGTGAGTTGGGGACATGTGAAGATGATGCAGGGCTGCATATTATCCTATCCAAGTAAAAAGTGGGTCCAGTTATATCTGTTAAAACCAGGAGACCCCAAAGCTCCCAGAGCTTCAGGGACCTCCTTACCCCCAGCTTCTTCCTGAGGCTCCCACACTACAGCACAGGTGGCTGCCACTTGTTGGCCAGAGGTTGCCCAAGCCCTATTTCTACAGCTCAAGAACACAGGACTGGTGACCAGCCTGCAGTTTCAAGGGCTGGGCCCTCCACTGACCAGCAGATGATCTTGAGCAGGGCTCTGTGGGTTTCCAAGCCTCAGTTTCCCCATACATACAATGATTGAAGCAGGCTAATATCTCCCAAACTTCAGTCATGATTTTAGTCACATCCAAGTACTAATTTTACAATTTTGTTTTTTCCAAGTACTACTTAGACTGTGATTTTTATTATTAACTTGTTCTTCTTTAAACTGGTTAAATCCTTCTTTTAAA